>NW_015151253.1:113666-118712 GCF_000732505.1 Cyprinodon variegatus | reverse complement strand
GAGCCCTGATGTATATTTCTCTTCCTTTTTTGTTTTGATTTTAGGATTTTTATGATGAACATGGCGTTTTCTCAGAGAGCTTCTGGCCTCAGAGCGAACCTCCTCAAGCCATGGGTTTTAACCCCAGAGGAAGAGTCAACAAGCCGCTGACTCCACCGCCCTCCTCGCAGTCCATCAACAACCAGGTCAGCGCCTTGGGTCTCGTTTCTGTCCGTCTGTGCTGAAAATACAAGTCTGATTAGATTTCCTGTATGGGATCCTAAAAGGGAGAAATGTTCTTGAGAACACGTAACGTAGACCACCCAGGTGAAGATGATCTATTCATGCGGCCCTCCTTCTCCTTCGCAGCTTCTATTCCAGTACCCAGTGAGCCACTCTCAGCCTCCTCCATTCTATGTCGGCGGACCAATGGGAGGGATGGACAACATGGCAGGGGCGGAGCCCTCTCAGCAGGCTCCGCCCCCAGCACCAATGACCCCCGTCCCTACGTCTTCGGCGTCCTCCTGTTCAGCAGGACCCTCTCCTTCCTCCCAGGGATCAGAGACCTCGTTCGACTGCACGCACTGTGGCAAATCCTTACGCTCCAGGAAGAACTACAGCAAGCACATGTTCATCCACTCGGGTCAGTTTTTTCTTCCTTTATAGGTAGAAAACATTTAAATTCAAACCACTTGGTGATTGACTTAAAGGTATAGTGGATGACCCTTTCCAGAGATGCTTTACTTAAAAGTTATTAACTACTTTGTTCATCACTTAATGATATTTAAAGGGAAAATAAGTGTCTGAGCTTCCTTTCCCTTCCTTCTGTAGGTCAAAAACCTCATCAGTGCTCCATCTGCTGGCGCTCCTTCTCCCTGCGGGACTACCTCCTCAAACACATGGTGGTTCATACTGGTGTCAGGGCCTTCCAGTGCACCATGTGCGGCAAGCGCTTCACGCAGAAAAGCTCCCTTAATGTGCACATGCGCACCCACCGTGCCGAGCGCACCTTCCAGTGCAATGTTTGCCACCGGGCGTTCACCCACCGCACCTTGCTGGAGCGTCATGCCTTGCAGCACGCCCACCACAACCCCCAGACCCTAGACCCAGGTCAGGGGCGGGGAGCCGACATGACCTCACCTAACAAGCACAGTCCTCCAGGTATGGGAGGAACCTCAGGTATGGCTGGCACAGCCGCTATGGTTGGCAGCATGCCTAGCATGCCCAGCCATGGAGCTTCCTCCACCTAGATATAAAGGGGGGGAGGGGGACAAAGGGAAATTCAGGGGAGAGGAGGAAGAGGAGGTTGCATAGCTCATTCCTCAAACCAACGTTTAACACTTGTAATTAATTGTTTGTTTTTTTTGCCTTTGATTTTTCTTTACTTGGTGGTAAGAGTGCTTACAGGCTGACATGTCTTATTGTATTAGCTTAAATCCACCTTGGGTCATGGTTTCAGGGTTTGGGAGAAAAACATGTTCAGTTCCAAGAAAGCTATATTAATAGTTGTAGCCTGACATAATTTTTTTTTCTGTGTTGTGACGTGTTGCTAAATGCAAAGTGGTAAAACTTACACACTTACGGACAGTGCTTTAAGAAGCATTGAATATAGAGGAAAAAAAAATCGAATAATTGAGAAATGCTGTCCAGAGAGATTATGGGTTCCATTCACCTTCAATCACATTTATTCAGGCTCCGTTTTCTTTGGTCTCTTTTTACATTAAGGCGAACAAACCTCGACTTGCACAGGTTGCATATTTACTTTTTATGTCTGGTGTTTTTTCCCTTTTTTTTAAAAATTCTTTTTAGGTGGCAGAGTTGGCTAAATAAAGCAAACGGGTACAAAAAAAGCCAAATGGCCACTGACTGGCTGGGCAGGACTTTAAAAAATTCAACATCTAGCTTACCATGTTGCTCTAAATATGTTGTAATGAGGTATGCATCTTTTCATCTGTGCAATGCATGCTGGGTAGATAATACAGTAAGGTCCTAAAGGTATTGTGGAGGATGAATTTTTTAAAAAGCCCGCCCTCTTCACTTTAAAAAAAAATGCACATGCACAACCCTGTACCCACTAGGGGTGTAAATCACACCTATCATGGCGATTCGATTCAGTATCGATTTCCTGACCCAGCGATTCGATTATTTTCGATACTCAGGAATACACCACGATTCGATTAATTGATTCTTTTTTTTTTTTTTTTTACCTTACAGGCTAGACAATGTTTCAAATCTGAAATAAATCAGGGAAAGCTGTAATATCGTTCTGCATTTTAGTTAAGAAACAACAGCAAATAACAGAAGTACTCCACCTATGCCTATGAAGACCTCATTCACTGAAAAATAATAATACCTCTGTGTTATAGATTCTGAAAGGCCTTGCATAAAAAAATACTGAAATTAATGCATAAGTGCATTAGAAGATTAAGTAACAAAAATAGGCCTATACTACATTCACTATAGAATAACAATACTCAACAAAATCAGTTCAATGAGTGCAAAAGTGCACTAGCAGCAAATGGTAACAAGCGTGTGTGCAAGCGGAAAGAGGGTAGTGGCTAAAGGAAGCGAGGTAGGAGGGCAAAATAGGTTTAGCGCCACCGCAGCGTGGGGGTCAGAATTACGTCCAGGAGCAAATGGCTAAAAATCGACCGGAGGAAAAAAACAAAACACGAATCGATTCTCTTATGAAGGTATCGATACATTGGATCATCGGCTGTTGGATCGATGCATCGATACAAAACGATTATTATTTGCACCCCTACTAACAGTTGAGTATTATTTGACGTAAACTATTGTAGCTCTTGCTATACGGTTTGTGTTGATGTCTCGATGCAAGGTATACAACCCTAGTTTATAGTCCGCCTCAAACAGGTTTTCTTATGTAATTTCTACCTTGAAATACATTAGTTTACATTTATATTTAAAATTTTTTGTCAAGTATATTCAGCCCCTAATCTATTTGTATTCCTTTAACTTATGGCCTTTTTGTTTTGAATTCCTTCGCTTACAGGTATGGAGTTTAAACGCCGTAATGGTGGCCCTCCCATGGGAGGTTCGTCCCAAGCCAAGCGAGGTAAAGTGAATGGCGAATGGGAGGATAGTCCATCCCAGTTTGAGGAAGAATTGTTGATGTTTGACGAGGCAGAGATGGATATGGAGGACATGGAGGGACAGGCAGGACATGATGTCATTCCTGTTGGTGAGTGTTGGGCCTTAAAAAATACAGAGGTTTTTAATACATTTCTTTAACCACACATTGGCATTTAGCGATCTTGTGTTTAACTTATTTTGGTCTAAATACTGACTTACCTTCCTGTCCCATCAGGTGACCTTTTCTCAGCAGACCTAAACCCACGTTGGAGGAGACCTCATGCCCCCACACTGGACCCATCCTCTGAAACATTAGTGTTCCAGCAGATTGATCTAGACTATTACCTCGGCAAGTATGAAAGATAAATCTAAATAATGCAGTCTGTAAAAATAAAAGATAGAGAAAAAAAGTTGGGTTTGTAGAATACCTGAAGAGGTGGACCAAGATCTGTAAGATGATGGAAAATAACTGTGTTTTTTTTTTTTTTTTTTTGTCCTACAGGTAACTCTGTAGCTGGCATGCCAGGCCAATCACAAGCAAAAGTACCAATCATTCGGATGTTTGGTGTAACTGACAGCGGCAACAGTGTGTGCTGTCATGTTCACGGCTTTGCGCCTTACTTCTATGTTCCTGCACCAAGCGGTGAGAACTTTACCCCAGACTCAATTGGGATTTTTATGTTAAACTGTATTTTATATCATGCTTAAGCTTGCAACAAAAAAAACATTATTTTTTCTGAGCTGTCAAACTTTGGTTCATTTTATTCTTATTAGATGCAAATTATTGTGACCTGTATAATCCCTCTTGCAGGATTTCCATTTTCATTTTTCTTTTTTCTCTTTTTATTAGGATTTTCATCTAACTACCTCGGTGAATTTAAAAGAGAGTTGAACTCTGTGGTTCTTAAGGACATGCGCTCCAATAAGGACAATATCTCCATCACGGTGCTTGCTGTGGACATCTGCCGCAAAGAGAGTAAGAGCATTGAATTCATGTTTTAAGGGAGATCTGTATTTATCATAAACTACCATAATCAGGCTTTAGAAAGCTGGATTTTGTAAAGAAATGGAAGCCGTAATAGATTAACAAGCCTGTATTAAGGGAGTATTTATGTCTCTTAGTAAAAATGAAATTCAAAGCTTCTCTTTTGTTTCGACTGAAGGCATGTACGGTTACCACGGGCAGCGCAGCCTGGATTTCTTGCGGATTACGATGGCGATGCCTCGTCTCATCGCGCCTGCAAAGCGACTGCTGGAACAGGGCTTTAAGTTTGGACCATTTCCAGTCCAGAGCTACCAGGCCTATGAGGCCAACATAGATTTTGAAATTAGGTTGGTATGGTTAAATTTTGATCATTTTATTTTACTTGAAAAAAGCACCTAATTATAGAGGAAATATTTGTCATCAAGACAACATCGGCTTTTTCAGTAATTTTACATCGCACAGAATGGAAAGTCTGACACGGTATTATTTACAATGAAAAGTGTTGGAGTATAGCAAGAAACACAGACATAATGCAGACAATTCAAAGATACTTTATTAATCACAAAGAGAACTTCAAATTTTGAATTAAAAGATTCATATTCGAAAGAGATAACCAAGGACCTTACTAAGCGCTTTCCTCTGACGGTCATGTAAAGTCTTATATCCTAAAGTCTTATAATATGTTTTATATCCATCCAGTCATTAACAGTAAGCATGGACTTTAGCCACTTTTGGTAATAGCTTTCTTTTTTTTTTTTTTTACTGGCAACAAACAGTTAATGATCAAAAATCAAAACTACCAAGTAAAAAATCTCCCACAGAAAGTTAATTTTTGAGTGAAATCTGTTAGTAATATGTTGGTGAATCTCTTTGCTCAGAAAAAAAAAAAAGAACTATCATGTGTTTGTATTCATGCCCTCTGCTCTAATACCTATCAGCCATTTGCCTTAACTGTGATAAAACTGCAGATCTACTGTCACTACCTGATC
>NW_015151253.1:108863-113646 GCF_000732505.1 Cyprinodon variegatus | reverse complement strand
GAAATTGCGGAAAACAACTCGTGAAGTTTGACCCGCTAGAAGAGCGAGGTGCGTGAGAACGCTGGGACCCTTTTTCCCCCTGGATCTCTGCTCTTTTTGGCCCTCATGTCCCTCCGTTGTCGGACAAACTCGCCCCCACTTCCTCTCGGCCGTATCTAGACCCACAGCGTATAGCGCAGACCACGCTTCCATATTTAGCATAAATAAAAAATGGCTGTGTCAAGCTCATTGCAACATACTTCTGCAGGCAGGAGGCAGGAGGGCAAAATAGGTTTAGCGCCACCGCAGCACTGGAGGGAGAATTACGTCCAGGAGCGAATGGATAAAAAAAATAGACCGAGGGAAAAAAAACATGAATCGATACTCTTGCGGACGTATCAATGCAACGGATTGTTGGCTTTTGGATCGATACCAAACGATTATTATTTACACCCCTAGTACCCACTCTCGAGAGGGAATGCTTGTTAAATGCGTGTGAGAGCCTGCACGTGAAGAAATGGGCTTGTGCACTCTGTTTAAAAGTTGCTGTTCTCATAGCTCATACAAGCTTACTGTGTCCGAACGTCCGCCCTAACCCCTAAATCCCTCAATCACTATATAGAACGGCGACTATATAGTGGGCTTTCAGTGAGCTCAGTTAACTGACAGTTTTTGTTCCCCATTGGTCACGTAACTCCTCACTATGTGGTGCCTGTGCCAGCTTTGTTATTAGTCGCTGCTTTCGCTTCTCGACAGCAGGCCGCTGTGACAGCAAAGCCCATAATGCTTTGCAAGGAGAGCGCTCTGCGTAAAGCATTCTGGGAAATATCTGCCTCTTCTGAGGCCTTTTTTTCTTCTCATAAACTTCGTAGACACTTCTTCTCTTACAACCCTCGGCCATTTGCAAAGAACTGTGGTGAGAAAGGTGAGGTTCATTGACTGTCTGAAACTGTAGCTCACCACAGATATACGCCTGAAAGTGCGCCAAGCAGAAAAAGGTAGCTAACAGGGCAAGCATGTAGGACGACCTCATCCTAACATATCACCAGAATGATTGACAATTAGGAGGACCACTTATTTAGATGATCCACCCGTAAGTAAAAGATAGTCCTCTATATCTTTAATGTACTGGAACATACAGAGTAAACACCTTAATGCTAATATTAGCAGAGCTGTTATTTATCGTATTGTTTGGTTTAAATGCAGACAATGCAACACTGAGATGCTGCCTCAAAGTTTTCATGAGCCGTTGTGCATGAGATATCGAACAAATGGGATCAGCTTGTGATCTACTGTTTACTGTATATTAGCTAGAGGTAACGCCATTAGCATAAGAAAATAAAAAAAAAGAATCTACTTAAAAGATAACGAATGATGATTTAAAAGGTAACTAGGCCTAAAAACGATTATTTTGCAAATCTGTTAATCTGTCATTAGTTTTATTCGATTAATAATCACATAATTTCATAAAAAGGAGACTTTTTATGAAATTAATCCAGGTGAACCTAAAACTGTTCTTCTTGAGGAGTTCTGGATAGAGTGATTATATATTTATGTACGATCTGGTGAACTGTAAAGTGCCTTTAGATGACATGTGTTGTGAATTGGCGCTATAGAAATAAACTGAATTTGATTGAATTTTATATACGTGTATATTTTACAGTTTTGATGTAATTACTCTTAGTGGGATGCTCTTTGTTAGCTAAAATAATTACTAAATTAATTGACAATTATTTCAATAAACAATTATTGCGATTAATCCGATAAGCCCTGGTTGTACAGCATTGGTCTAGTATATCTGAAAATGTTTTGATCGTGATGCTAACCATAAACTGCCTTAACTAGAAACTGGAGCTGTTTGTAGCATAACTCTCCATCTGGGTTAGCATCTCCCAGGGTTGATTGGAGAGTCGATCGTTATGTTGCGCATATAAGATAATATACTTTCTCATTTAACATACAGGGTACATATGAAGTGTTGTAGATCAGATTGAGGGTTAGCCTGAGTAGCCGGTCTGACCGGCATGTCTTCATTAGCCTACGTAGAAAGGCTATGTGGAAACTATGATAACAAGGACAGCAGATTTACAATAGTGTGATGAGGGTGAACACAGGAAGAACGATATGAGCTCCTAATTCCGCTTCTCTTTCAACATTAAAGTAGCATAAGCTCATTTTCATACAATGGTGCCAGTTTAAGAGAAAGGCTGAATATCAAGATACAGAAACGACAGAAACCGTCCAAACATGATCAGTATTTCTGCTGATCCACTGCATGGACTATTGCAAGTAGATAAAGGTCATCCTGACACATACATGCATGTTTAATGTTACTATGACCTGTTTGTTTTTGTCTGGGGGATTTCTCCTGATACTTGGACCAACTTGATACTCTAGCACATGATTTAATTTCTCTTCATGGTTTTAATGGCGTCCCTGGCTGCTGGTGGATGATTTTATGGAAAAGCAGAATTAGCCTAAAGGGCAGATTATAATGTTGCAAACGCACACATTAAATGTCACTTGGGTCTGGTCGCGAACCAGTTTTGCTGGTATGCTTCTGCACCATCGATCTGGAATTTCTAGGGACGCACAGCAGTTTCCCACCAAAGCGCAAGGAGAAGCCTGTTCGAGAACTCGCGAAAACTTCGGTGGATGGTCACGAGAACTTTGGCGGTGCCAGCGGGAGTGTTTATCTTCCAAAACAACAATGGCGCGTCTGCAAGATATCACGGTATTGGGGATGGATCTAGAGTTGATAGACATCGAAGGGGATATATTTATTTATATAATTTGTCTGAGGCACCGTGGTTGTACTTCCGAACCTCCTCGATTAACCTTTCTTCGTACTTGTCCATTGTTCCTCGGTTTTTAAAAATGGCGCGCCCCGGGACCGAATCGAGGAGGACGACCACACACACGGCCAGAAAGGCATACCAAGGACCAATCACAGCTGCTTTTTGTCTGCAGCACTTCCCCTTGAGGTCTGCGCGGGTCAGAATCTGCGCTGATCCTGCGACCGTCCGACGCGTAGTCAGGAGTTTTTTTTTTTAGGTGCGCGACAACGGTTGCAGAACCTCTGCGCTGGGGGAGTGGTCGCAGACAGAGACAGATTTGACGGTTGCAGAGGCTATGCATCAGAAGCATAAATTGGCCTTAAGCCCATCTGCAGCTAAAAAGGGAGCTTGATTTGAGGCTTTATTGACCACCAGTCAACATGACATCACTATCATTTCTTTGACAGTTTGAACAAGCTTGAGTATTGTTTATCAGTAATGAGCTAACTATTAAGCTAATAATGAATATCTCTGGTAAAGAAGGTGTTAAAAGGATGAAGCAAAACTATACAAATTGACGGTATTGACGGCCCTCGCAGCTCAGCGCCGCTCGGCCTATTGTGCTGCGGGAGCCGAGCGACCGCCGCCCCCTTGCTCCTTCCCAGCCAGCGGACAAAGCTCCACGCTTCACCTCTGGACCAGCCGGAGACAACCACAGCTTTGGTCAGGAAGGGTTAAACTAGGGATAAAAGATAATATCTGGGATGAATCTCATCCGTCAGATAGACGCTGCGGCCATCTCAGTTGGAGGGTCAAAAGTATATATTTAAAAGAGGGCGAAACAGCACCCCCAAAATCCACAGTCCACAGCTCTAGGTCACAAGCTAACTGCTAGCTAGCTGCGCTGGGCTAGCATCCGTTAGCCTGAGTGGTTTGTTTTGAAAATGGTTCATACTGCACAAGGCTAACATCAACTAGCTCAACTTGGCTAACGTTGAGCACTTCTGAATGTAGAAACAGTTCAGTCCCCGACCCGCCTGCATTAATTACTTCTTGGCATTGTTAGCAACACGTATTATTTTATATGTACATGTATGATTTGGACTCATGCACAAAGATACTCAACGCACGGCTAAGTTTAGCAAGCAAGGCAGGAGAAACTGAAGTCATAAATTTCGAATCAAAATGGCGTCGTGGTGACGAGAGCGCGCAACAGACCGGGGACGCATATTGAATTCACACACATAGAGAGTCAGTTTTCACGATTGATAGATTTGCCACTATTTAAAAAAAGATCTTAGCAGCTCCGAGAGGTAATGGTGGCATTGAATTGTTAGACTATATGGATATGAACCATACCTTTAAGATAAAATGGATAAAAGAATGTTTGAAAAAGCCAGAATCTCTTTGGTACTTTATACCACAGAATATTTTTAGAAAATTCATAGAGACTTATCCTTTCTTCTAAATTGTGATTTTGAGGTTTCAAAATTACCACTAAAATTGTCTAAATTTCACCAACAAGCTTTATCAGCAGCAAAATTGAGCTTTGTGAATAATTTCTCCCCACACAGAACTAGTATCTGTAACTTATGGAAGCCCGTTTCCGCCACAAAAAAAAAAAATGATCTCATTATAATGATATAGTAACTCAATATTAAAACCGCGAGTGGTATTGACGGCCTCACTTCGCCATGGCGCCACAGCAACACCATTTGACTAAAGCTCTCTGTGCCTTAAACGAAGTTAGGACAACATGTCTGTCTGCTGACACAGTTTAAGGTTGATGAGGTCAAGTTGGACAGAGGGGGACCATTCCAAGTAAAAAAAAAAAGTGACTTCCTGATCTCAGGGGGCATGGCTTTAATCATGTTAAAATTTTAATATACAGTTTTGTTGGGAACCCAGAGAGGATTAATACTACCAAGTTTCGTGTCATTTCAGTTTCATATGTAAAAGTTATTGCGTTTTGAAAATCTTGGCGAGTACGCCAATTTCGAGGCCTGGCCACACCCCTTTAAAATGCT
>NW_015151253.1:104352-108814 GCF_000732505.1 Cyprinodon variegatus | reverse complement strand
AATGTAATTTTTTTCATCATTTGTTGAGATCTACGTACCTGCCAAATCTCAGTTCTCTGTGACTTACGGTTTTCCCCAACTCACGTTAGGGGGCTCTGTAGAGCCATTTGGCCACGCCCATTTTGATTGCTAAAGCCCCCCAAAAGCCGTTTCATTTAGGCGGAGAAAAATAAGAATAACAAACATTACAGATCAGCTGTCGCTGCTCGGGCCTAATTAACTGCATCACTGTCATTAAACGGCAACATATGTTAACCATACTTTAAGATGCAATGTATGGTTTTTATTACATGTTCTATATCCACTCTGCATTCATTTTATTTGACAAAAAGAACTCCGGTAGAGGCACAGGCGTTCTGAGATACATCAGTTATGCAAACTGTATGGTAATTGGCTCATTTTCAGAAAAAATATGTATTACATTATATTAATATCCTGCTTTGTAATCCAGGTCAGAATCATCAGTAACTTTGTGCATGTTTTATACATTCGCTGTGGGAAGGCAGAGCAGGTCTGCTCTATTTGCTCTCACTGCCTGTGAGACGGTGCTCAGGGAGTAGGGAGAGACGGCAAGCACCTCTGGCTGCTGTCGTCAGACAGTATTGGTAGAACACTTGTTGCTTTCATATGAAGTTGCTAAACTTGCATAGAAAATTCACATTTGTCACTAGTTGCTACTTTGGAAAAAAAGTTGAGAGCAGCACAGCTCATTGTAGCTACCAGTTAGCTTCATAGCTAGACAGAGAGGAACAGCTGGTAAAGGTTTTTCAAACTTTTGAACATATTTCTGATTATAACAGGTGTTATTATACAGTATGCTACATTATATGCTTTAGATTGTTTTATCATATCGATTTTAATTCATTCTGAAGGTCTGGCAGCTTTTATTTAGCTAAGAAAAGGTAGCAATTTGCTTTACTAGTGCCCCCTGCTGGCCTGGATGCCCCAGGATTGCAGAAAATCTGTGGAAATCAGCAGACGGAAAAAGATTTCTGGTTTGTTTCCACGTGATGCATGGCTGGTGTGGAGGAAAAGTGTTTTTTATAGAAACAATTCAGGTAGGAAACGACCAAAATTGTGAGGAGAAATACCGACAAGGTGTTTTTTTTTAATGCGACTCCTGAAACGAGTGAGTTGAAGGTGAATGGAACCAAACCAGGGTGACATATGGTGCTTTTTAGGAATATATTCACACAGATTAAAGGGGGGGGGGGGTACTGCTGTAAAACGCAGCATAGCAGAGTGAATGAAATTCACCCTGATCTGTCAGAACGCTTCATACGATTTTCCACAGGCGGCAGCGGTCGGCCCCAGCATCATATACCTCGAACCAAGACCGAGCCTCTGACAGCTCAGAGGGACACTAGCTTCTCCTTAGTAGTTACGGTGGGGGGGGGGGGGGGGGGCGCATATCTGCATGTTTTACACACGCACACACACCAACAATTACCTCAGTGGTCCAAAGAAAGGCATTATGCTTCGCATCTTTAAGCTACATCAAACGGAGAAACGGTGAAAAACTAAAGCTAAAACAGAGCCATTTGCCTTTTCTTTCTGAACGCTTCAAACCTTTTCCTCTGTGTAAAGATTCTTGCTTATTATAACCTCCATGTTTGCTTGTCGCTCTTGTGATTATTTAGTGTAGAGATAAGGCAAAGCACTTAAAAAAAAAAAAAAGAATTGAAAACTAGGGAAACATTTGGGAGGATTTTAAATATGATTCAATGAATCTGAGAGTTGGAAAAATATGGGAAGAAGATCAAAAGCTTTTCCAACAGAACTATAGATATTTACAAAAATCTTTGCTATGTTTTAGTGAAATTAAAATAAAGTACAATCACCAATATGTGTTTCTACAAAGCGAAACATGTCATAATGCTAGTACCACAATATTTATTACAATTTGATCTCTATGCACAATTAAGTTTGCACATTGCTTAGCTCTAGATATTAGCTTCCCCTGAAATATTTGGCCCAACGTAGTTAATGTTTTGATTTTCAAACATCGAAGGTGATCTTTAAAAGACCCTCTAGTGCCCCAGTTTTTCGCTCACCTTCCCTCAATGTTTCTAGACTTTTTCAAAAACCCTTTTACGATGTGGAGGGTCAAGCCTTGTAAAGAGCCCTCTAACACATTTCTGGGGTTATCCTCGACAAATCGCAGATTTTATGCTCGGGAACTTTTGCAAAGCAATGAAATAGTGTGTTTTTAAAAAAGAAATTCCCTTTAATTCAGATTTTTTTTTTTTTTATGTGAAAGTGAATCCGTCTGAGACAAATCCGGATATTTTTTTTTTTTTTTAAGTTTTATTTCCTGCTTGGGTTTCACTCTAATCTTTTGATATTTAATGTCCCACTCAGACACGGAAGAATGCTGCTTTCTTACTCCTCGCAGAACCAGGCAGTGTGAATTCAGTGGCTTC
This sequence comes from Cyprinodon variegatus, assembly GCF_000732505.1. NCBI lineage: Eukaryota > Metazoa > Chordata > Actinopteri > Cyprinodontiformes > Cyprinodontidae > Cyprinodon > Cyprinodon variegatus. The sequence continues at coordinate 106,391 of NW_015151253.1, read as the reverse complement.
TGAACACTGTAAACCAAAACTGCAGCTCCAGTGCTTTGTTTCTCCATTCCTGTGTTTGAGAGAAAGAGAGGGAAAAAAAATGTTTGGAGAAAGCTGGACTAAAAGTCTTTCAATTTGCCGTTCTGTATAAGCTATATATGTGTACATATATATATAAAAATATAAATATACATTTGAAGCACATTTTAAGCCAAACTTTTGGTGCTTTTTTTAGAAACATTTACCTCATTTGCCAGTTGCCAACACCACACTGTGGTCAGGGTTCAGTCAATAAGCAGTGTTAAGCTGTTTCACAGGTTTGATCTATCCTCAGCAGTGGATGTGCTTTTTTTGCATTGTGTCTGTGGGTGGGGGGGGGCCCATGTACAGTAGTGTAATATGTGTGCTTTGAAGCCATGTCAGCGCAGTGTAAACGTAGTGTAATACGCTTTTTATTTCTGTATTTTGCTTTGTTAAAAGGGGTGACGCTTGTTTTTGTTTTTTTTCTACATGAATATTTCTTGAACGGAAGTGAAGTGTCAGAAAAAGTCATTTTATAAACAAAAAATGAAAAAAAACTGTCATCTTACAGCTACATCTTTATGTATAAAAGGACTAATGGCATGATTTTAACTCTTTCCTAGAACTTAGATGTTGTTCTTGATGAATTCATTGAATTTGAAAAAGGAGTGATTTCAAAGATTTTTTTTTTTCTCCAAATAAAAGCAAGTTCACTCTTACTCCTCTTGGATGTTTTCTTTTCTTCCTTTATCAAATTGTTTTGAAATGATTTCTCGGTCTATTATTACTAACACTAGTGGATTTCGATGAGGGCGGTATGGCTCTGTCCCCAGGGCGTCATCCTTTCGGTGGACAGATCGAACCCTTAGAAAGTTTTATGCTTTCAGACTGGATTCAGAAACTTCATTATTATCACAGCTTTGCTGACAGGCGGCTTTCTGGGGCATTTTTTGCTGAACAGGGTAATTTATGTATTATGAAATACAATCACTATATCAGCTCTAAAAGATATTCAGATAAAACCTCAGTATTTGCAATAATCTGCCTGTCTGACCTGCTCCTCATATTTTTGTTTTGACCATGATTGGATCACGGTTTCTTAAGGCTGCCATCCTGCATGTTTTATGTGTTTCCATCCCTCCACACACCTGACTTGAATTAAAAATTGATTAAAAGGCTTTTGCAGCATTTGATGGCTGAAGAGGAGATCGTGCAACTATATGAATTGAGTAGAGACTTCTAAAACATGAAGAACGGTGAGCCCTGAGGACCATGGTTAAGAAACCCTGACATAGAAGACCTGGTGAGCACTTTGGAAGAACATCGGGCTTCTTTAATTATGCTAATGAAACCATTAAAGCCAGTGGGAGCAGCTTTCTGAAAGCAAAGGAGGAGGAAGAAAAACTGGCCCAAAAAACAGGTATGTTGACCATCTGGATTTGGCAAAGAATCAACGGCAGGGGTTGACGTTAAGGATTTTTACCCTTCGGGCAAGTGACTTTCACATTTCATTTAACCAGAAACATACTTGCCCTGTATGTTTGATAAATATAGTTCCTAATATTAATTTTTGTATATATATCAATGAAACATGTTTGTTTTTTAAATGTTTTTGTAATTCAGTATTTTTTAAGTTTACAGGTTCCTGGTGTGTATATGCATGCGTCAGATAATGAACGCGAGCCTACATTACCAGGGTTCCTTCTGATCCTTAAAAAGTCTTAAAAGGCATTGAATTCTTCAAAATAAAATTAAGGCCTTAATTGGTATTAAAATGTCTTAAATCAGTCTTTCGTAGGCCTTATTTTTTAAAACATAAATAGGATTATTTTTATTTCGATTTATTTTTGTAATCTAAATAAAACGTTAAAATTGACATTTTTTATTTATTTCTTTTTTTATTGAAAAAGAAATAATGGTTCACCATTATTGGTTCCGTCCCGATAGCGGAACCAATAAAAGCGTTGTTGCGGCCGGGACATTTTGGAGATGCGCCATTAACTTTTTGTCTGGAAGATATGAGAAAGTGTAAATGTAAC
>NW_015151253.1:94252-103992 GCF_000732505.1 Cyprinodon variegatus | reverse complement strand
GGCCAGCCTCTATCAGGATCCAATTGCCTTGTCACCATCTGGCTTTCTGATATTTACTTCCAGCAGAGGGCGCCATATCAGTTTATGTCTGCTTATCAATTCTATCTAAAATTCTATTTAGGCTCAAAAAGAGCTATTTATACACTATCAGGGTGGATGCTTGATGTATATAACCTTATTTTATCAGGATGAGTTGGTTTTCGGGTCTTTTTTGTCGAGGAATTTAAAATGACCTATAAAGAAGCAGAATTTGAACATTTAAATACCACAACTAAGTCTATGAGGAGAGGAGTGGGAAGAGAGGAGCAGGAGAAGATGCTGTCCAAAGTTTGCAGCATCTCTCCTGACCTCTTTGTATGCTAAGCAAACAGTAAAGAGCCTTTGATATTCCTATACTTATATAGGAATATCATAAAGTATATTTACAATAACAAAGGTTGAAAGAAAGAACTATATTTCATAACAAATGGATACCTAAGTATTCCGGAAGGTGTTATTTTATAATATATTTGTCTGAAGGTGACTTAAAAAAAAGGATAAAGGACCTTTAATGCTGTTTATTTAAATTAAACTCACTAAAATATATTTTTCTTTCCAAAATCCCTCCAGACTTCTGTTTCATTTGATCATCCGTGCTCCTAAAATGTGACGGTCCATCCCAGGTGCCCAACAGCCTTAGAGTTGGTGGCTAAACTCAGGCCAGAAGGCATCTGTTACTCAACAACATCTGTTCCTGTGAGTCTCTTTCTCCCAGCATGCCGAGGGACATGCTGACCCTCCCAAGGGGAGGGGGGGTGTCTTTTGTGCGCTCCATTGTCAATTCCATCATTGTCTGCAGAAGGCTGTTGCTCTAATGGTGCAGGGTTGTTAACCCAAACCAGAAGCCTGCTGGTGATTTACAGTCACATCTAAACACAATCTGCATCTTTATGAGGATCTAAAAAAAATATTAGCAGGAACTTAATGAGTTAACTAGAAATTAAAAGCTATAATTTTTTGTTTCTTTTGGTTGGTTTGGTTTTTTTTTTTAGTTCTCCAGCTGGGAGAAACAAAAAAAGCTGTAAATTTTAGCTGCAAAGCAGCCAGTTTAAAATTATAGCTGTGAAAAACAGGAAGTGAGTTAAAAGGAAAAACTCCAAACTGTGTGATGTCTTTTTATGCATTTCTGTAGCGTAGATCTAAATTTCAAAGCCATGATTTACCTGTTATTGGTGGAAGTAGAAGCAAGAGCGGTAAATCTAGTGTAAGGACATTGTTTTCCATGAATAGACCTCCTCGCTGGTCTCCAGGGAGACACTTTCAACTCCCGGCATTAGCAGAGAGCATCGGCATAAAAAAAAGGCCCACCATGGGGTGGCCAGGGGAAAGCAGCAGATGTTGGTGATTAACTTTGCTCACAGAGCCCTTAAGGGACGTGTTTGTTGGGAGTGCGCACAGATGGACGGAACCAAAGTTGTACCCAATGCAATGTCACGTTTAGCAATATTTATTTGGAAAAATAGTCTTGGCTAATTCCTTCATTCACAAACAGTAAACTGTTACATTTTTCATTTTAAATAACATTTTCTTAAAAAACAAAAAAAGAGGAAAGCAAAACAACAGAAATCCCATTCACATGAAGTGCCTTTGCAAATATCATTTAAAAAAAGAACGCAACTTAAATAATTATAACAAACAAATATACATTATGAAATAAAAATAACACAAATTTTTTTAAATTAACATAAATTAAATCATAATTTTAAATCAACACTTTCTTGGGTTTATTTTACAAAACGGACAATCTGTATCAAAAGTACACTTCTTTTTTTCTTTTTTAAATCTATTTTTTTTTTTTCTTCCTGAAAGAATACTATATTATAAACGGTTTGGAGGACTTAGGGGGGAGAAAACGCACTTCAGTTAACACAGTCATCAAGTATACATACAGTCTTCACAATGGTAGCGATGGGCGCACAGCCCATGTAAAGCGCCTTGTGAAGAGCAGGCCAGTATGGCCAAACATCCACCGTTTGATGCAGTTCCTGCGCTCAGCAACAGCGTGTGGGTTAGAGAAAAGGCCTGGCTGCAAATGTTGCATAAACAAAACTTCTAAAATACTCTATCGCCATGAGGCAATGCTTGCTTAATATAATCTCCAATGAAAGGCAGAACGGAAAGCTTATTGACAGTTTACCATCAACTGTAAACTTTATTTTTTAAAGTCACCTTTTTTTTTTCCACAGTGCCAGTTCTCATCCCACAGGCCGCCGCTGTCTACACTTAGTTACCAGTAGAGAACCAGCTCACTCTGAATATCAGTTAAACGTCTCTGTATCAGCAGCAGTCTCAAGGCGGGACATCTCCCCCTAGGGTTAGAGCAGCATCTGAGGGAGCATAAAAACTCTCCCATAGAGCAAATGAGCAACGGGAAGTCCATTTTGTGGCTTCTTACACCTGGAGATGTACAAAAGGAAATAAAAACAGAAATTAGAGTTGAACTTGGCAGAAATTTAAGGAAAAAGACTCTGATCTCCTTAAAGGTCTTACCTCAGTTGCAATTATACATTCGTCTTTCTCCTCTGACATCACAAACACAGATTTGTACTTGGTGTCCGCACATGCAGACAGTTCTGGGGCTCTCTTTTCCGATGCATCGCTTTGAGGAGAAAAAACAACCGATAATGTTAGCTTTTTTTTTTTTAATTGACAGCTTACGTGTGAATTTCTGAACAGACTTTCAGATTCTTACTAATTACCATTTTAAACGTTTGCTGTGTTTTTCTTCAAACTCCAACGAGTCCGACGATTGATACTTTTCCTCGCAGGCTGCCTCCAGCATGGCCTCCTTGGCCGCCTGCTCGTAGTTCACCTCCCGCACCAGGTTGTAGTCTGAAGGGGGAGGTCTGCTTTTGTAGCTGCTCCTTCCAGGTGAAGAGTCTTCTTCAGGGTCGCCGCTGCAGAAGTCCATCTTTTTATTGATGTTTTTGACACCTGGCATTGGCATCACGCTGATTGCAAGGTCCCTCTCGCCACGGTGACAGTTGTTGGTCAGATTGTTTATCGTCTCTCCTTCACCTGCGCTCTCTGCCTGTACGCTCTGCTGAGCTTTTGATCGGACAAATCCGACCAGCACGGCGCATCCCGCCAACAACAGCAGCACCATGGCCACACCGGAACAGATGGCCATCCAGGGGACCTCCGATCCTCGGATCGCAGCATGTTCCGGAAGCAAGAACTGGCAGTTTCTGCCTCCGTACCCTAGAACGCAGGCGCAGACGTAGCGGTTGTTGCGTTCGTGGCAGGTGGCTCCGTTGTGGCAAGGGTTGTGCTCACAGCGGCTAATGGGGGAACTGCAGTTGCGTCCGGTGTATCCGGGCGGGCAGGTGCAGGTGTAGCCGTCGGGTCCCTCCTGGCATGTCCCACCGTTCTGGCAAGGGTATGCTGAGCAAACATCACCCGTCTGGTCGCAGTTCATGCCAGTGAAGCCCTCTGGACATTGGCACAGGTACGAGTTGACTAGATCCACACATCGGGCACCTGGGAGAAGAAGCCTTTGTATCATTGTTTGCACCTCAAAGAGTTGGCACACTTTAAGATGTGATGAAATTCATGGGAATACTGATTAGCTGTGAATGAATTTGTCTTACCGTTGGAGCAGGGACCGGAGGTACAGTGGTCAATCTTTTTCTCACAGTTGAATCCGGCATACCCAGTGGGGCACTGGCAGAAATAGCCTCCATCGGGGTTGTCAGCACAGCGGCCTCCATTGGAGCAAGGCTTATCGGCACACGTCATGGCACTTAGCTCGCAGTTGTTGCCATAGAAACCATGAGGACAACTGCACTTATATGTATTCTCTAGATCCTGTGCGGGGGAGAATAATCATAGTGTTAACATAAAGATGTTCCAATTCCGCTGCCAATGTACACATCAAACTTTTATCTACACATGCAATATTTTAGAGCAGGGGTCTTCAACAGGGGGTTCTGCATGGGGGTCACGAAAGTTTTGGTTGATTAGACTTTATTTTATGCAATTTTTTTCCGCTAATTGAAATGTCTTTAAATCCACATTAACATGAATTCAACACACTGTAGTAAACAGATAAATGGAGACAGAAAATGCCTTTCAGTCATCAATGCACACATTCAGCGACACACAGGAGCTCTTTCAAGCTGGGCACCGTTTCATTCACAACACCTGTCCCATCAACCAGGAATCCGAATCAGAAATACTTTAATAATTCCAGGGCAAAATTACTTTTGTTACATTACTCCATATGTAATAGAGTGACTATAGGACCAGTTTGATAGAACACAATATAATACAATATATATAATTACGGGGTCCCCGCTTCATCTTGCCATCAGTTTGGGGGTCCTGGGCGTGGAAAACGTTGAAGACCCCTGTTTTAAAGGCTTTTTTGGCTTTTTGTCTGAGGTGGCCAGGCAGGGGCTGGGCCAGATTTAGAAATCACTCAGAAAGTTTCAATTGTTTCATCAAGTTGTAACAACTCAAGCACACTTACGGTGCAGCTTCCCCCGTTGCGGCATGGGTTTCCAGCACATTCATTGACCTTGATCTCACAGCTGGCTCCAGTAAAGCCAGGCTTGCAGGAACAGGTGTAGCTGCCCTGACCAGTGTTGCTGCAAGTGGCTCCATTCATGCACGGCTTGTGATGAGTGCAGTAGTTGAGATCTGGAAAGACACAGCAGAACATGTGGATTAGGCTCTGCACAACATATGGACCAAAGTGACACAGTGCCTTTTGTCTTGCAAGACATTTGACAAAATCTCTTGCCAAGTATTCTGCTAGTCTCTCTGCAATCCATCTTAAGATCTTACTAAGATCATATATATTTAACCCAACTGCCACTAACTGATATCATACAAGTTTTTTAGTGAGTAACATCCTTTCATTTGTGGGTTAGTTTGTGTCCCAGTCACTCCCAGGATGCCGGGACTTCTATAACCCATCAACCAGTAGCATTTTTCCCCATCCTCTGTCTGTCTTCCCTCATCTTTCATCACCCCCAGCTCTCATGAGACTTGGTCCTCACCTTGGTTACAGAACAGCCCCCCCCAGCCCTCCTGACAGTTGCACTGCCAGGGCTGCTGGCAGGTCCCGTGGAGACAGCCCGGGTAACGAATGCACTCGTCGCAGTAGCGGCCCTTGAATCCTACTCTGCACCTGTTGTTGTCCAATTAAGAGGGAACACACCGGTCAGTCCACTCATGTTACCTTGTGTGTGACGCCGTCCCGTTAAATCGGAGGAGACTTACTTGCACTCGCCAGGCTTTTCGCAGAAGCCGTGTTCTTCATCGCATCCTGGCAAACAGATCGCTGCAGCGAAAGGGGAGAGGAGAAAGTTCTCCGTTTAGAAACACATAAACCTTAAATAGATTTTTATCATGTGTTGTTTTTTTGTTTTTTTTATCCAGCATTTTTCTTGTTTTTTTAATGTTATTTAGAGGTGGAAAAGATAAATCCCAACATTTAGCTACAACAGAGTGGACAGAAGTTTTTCCTAAACTTTTCCACTCTTTCTTCAAACTTAGTGTCCTGATCTCATCGCCAGAACTTTCTTTTTAAAGTGCTGCAGGAGACAGAGAGGCACTGTGTGAATGAGTGTGTACCCCCTGAGTGCACACTCACACACAGACCCCTGAATTCACCCCATCACCCTCCCTTTTCTTCTTCTCCTTTGCTGCAGGTCAAAACTCTTTTATTCAGTCTCCCTGCACACACACACACTCTCTCTCTCTCTCACACACACGCTCCCCTTAATGTCTCAGATTGGGGCAGATAAGAGTGGACAGCTGGCGAGTGTGTTGCCAGTGCGCGACAGCTGCCCCATTGTTTCCTCTCTGCCGGCAGCTGCCCACTTCAACAATACCTCCCCCGCCTCAGCCAATCATCGGCCGGCCCACTCGGGGACCGGCCAATCGGAAGGCAGCATGTAAATTTATGGCACGCGTGAGATTATTCCAAAAAACTTTCCTTAGAATAAATCAAGTAGCAGTGTGTGTGTGTGCGTAAAAGGGGAGGGGGGGGGACGCGTGGTGTTTACCCACAAGATCCCCTCTAACGGTACTTGGAGAGCCAGAAAATAGCTTTTTATTGTTCTTTCTCTCAGTAAATTTGGGTCAAAAATCTAAACTATGGATGCTTGCATCATCTCTGACCGCTCTAGTAGGTTACATGTGATGTTTTCCAGCAATAAACTTACGTTCTGTGCAGTACTGGCCCTTCCAGCCTGCATCGCACACGATCTCCCCGCGTTCCCCGCAGGTGAAGTGTCCAAACGCGTCGTCTCTGGGCCGGCAGAACACCGAGCAGCCGTCCCCGTAGTAGTGCTCGTCGCACACGAAGCGGTAGGAGTATTTGAGTTCGGTCCTCCCCGCGGTGTGCAGGTCCTGGGACCAGTCCTCTCCCACCGTCAGATGCCTCTGGGTGGTCATTGTGCTTATAATGCGCTCTGGGTTCTCTAAAAAGTGAGCATGTAAAAAATAAAATAAATAAAAAAAAGTTGGTTTGTGGAAGAAAGTGGAATTAGAAAGGGAAAACAGGATTCAGTTCCTACCTGTGGAGAGGTCGTCTTTGGAGTCTGTGTGTAACGCTTCGATGATCAGTGAGAAGGTCCCCTGGGAACACAAATGGCTTGGTGAGACAGGTGGCCAGCGGAAGCGTGCTGATAACACCAAGCAGGACCCCAGGCGACAGTGCAACACTCACTGCTCTGAATGCAAAGTGCCTAACCTGATCTGCTAACTAACCCCCCCACCCCACCCTAAAATAAAAAGGAAAACTTGATGCGCTCTCAGCCTTTTGCGCGCACCGCCGCTCACACTTTTACGCACGGATTCAACTAAAAAGGCGCGAACCGCAGCGCCGCTGACAGTGTAACCAACAGCAGGTGAAATTACCGGCCACGTGAAGCCGAAGTTAATCCTGATGGGGTTGCTGAATGAACTCTCCGGGATGGCGTCGGGAACCTGGAAGGAGTTGGAGCCGAGGACGGGCGTCACTGCGCCGCCGTAGGTGCAGGGCGGCTCCGGGGAGGCGTTGGGCTGGTAGTGCTTGAGACAGATCCTGAAGAAGGTCTTACATTCGCACTGCTGCTGCTGGAAGGAGGAGGTCAGGCCTCCTTTGCAGCAGTTCTTGTTGCCCTGCGCCCCCTTTTTGTTCAGAAACTCTTGCAGCTTCAGCTCAAAAACTCCCGAACAAAACCCCTGCCAAAGAAATAAGCCTGTTATCATCACACATGTGATGGTGGTGGATGGAGAGCAGGGAGGAGGGAGGAGGGGGGGGCATTTTGAATTATAGCAGGAAACAGATTTGAAGACCTACCTGGCACAGCAGCATCAACATGACGGTGAGAGTCAACAAAATGAAGCGCTCCATATTAAATAAATACATAATAAATAAGGAATAAATAAATAAAAAAAGTTTGGGGACTTGGCTGTTCCTCAGGGTGCCTCCTCCTCTTCAGTCCCCTTGAGAAAGATGCATTGAGCTCGGTTGTGTTGTTTCAGTCAACTGCTGCCGCTGCGCGCCGCGCTGCTGGGATTCATGTCCCGTGGAACTAAAAGAGGATAAATCCCAAAAACTTCTCCGTGAAGGCAAAGAAGGGGAGGGGGGGTGATGGGGGAACGAAAAAAAAAAAAAAAGAAGAAGAAATGTGGGAGTTTATAGCGCAGGCGTAAAGAAAAGCCTTCCTTTGGTCCGACTTGAAGCTTAAATCCAATGCGTAAAGATGCTGTTCTGTGAGGAATCTGCAAAGGTCTTGGTTTGACCCGAGGACGGATTGATCACTGGTCCTGCATGCTTCCTACAACCTCCCTCCCCAATGTCTCTCCTCACCGTGAACTGTGCGTCTGTCTCCGGCCAAGGCCGCTTGCTGCCTGTTTTATACGGCCTGACACATGCTATGGTAATAACATGCAAATGGGCCCCTCCTCCTCTTCTTCCCGGAGCCTTACCTCCCACTGAGCAGATTCTGGACTGAAAAGAAGTCTAAACCACCTTCAAGATGTTTATAGATGCCCCTGTTTATTATTATTTTATTTCTAAAAAAGCTAAAATGTGATACACATGTAAGATTTAGAAGTTAACCCAAAAGAAAACTAAATTTAATAGGGTGGAAAAAGTGTGGCACCAAGACAGAGTGATGAAGAGAATCCATCCTTAGATCCCAGATTTCAAGAAATATTCACATTTTAAGCAGGAAATAAAGAGCAATACGGTTAAAAAAAAGGCAGGTTAAAATTCCTTTACACAAATATACTAACTGTGTAAATGTGGAACAATGTGAAGATCAGGTCTGCATGAATAAACAATAACTTCACTGCTCATTCTCTGCACTTTGAATTCCTTGGATATCTTTCAAAGGTTGAAGGAAGGGTTAATAGGAAGATGGAATCATGTTGAATTCCGCTTTTCAGGATATTTAGATATAATGCCCCCCCCCCTCTCTAAAGCCCCCCGCCCACCACAAGAAAAAAAAAGGGAAAAAGTAGTGACACACGTGGTTGATGGCACGTGGTCGCATTGATCCGCCCAGCTGTTGCCTTATAGTGCAGCAGGCTTCTTTGTTTGAAGAAGCTTGATTTCCAAAGTTTCCCATAAGAAGAAAAGAGTGGAAAACCGTTTCCAGATCTAGTTTGGGAAGCTGATTGTTTTCCTTCACTATCCAGCCCACATAAACAGCCTTTACATTCAGCTTTTCCTAACTGTGGGAAGAATTTCTCTCTGAGGAAGAAAAAAAAAGGGAAGAAAAAAAAAGTTTGAAAGAAAGCATTCAGTGGTGACGAGCTGAGGGGCCGGACTTTTGCTTTTTTCCATTTCTGTTTTGCTTCAAGCTTCTAGTTCTGGGTTATCCAGAACGCTGTGTGTGTGTGTGTGTGTGTGTGCGCGCGCGCGCTTCAGCCACTCGCGCGGCCAACATGAGGGAGATGTTTGGTCATTGTGTGATTGTGTGTGGGGAGTTCGCTGCTCCCCGTGTCCTCAGCTGTATGGTAATTCATGGAACACCTGCTCTTCTCTCAGAAACAGCATCTCTGGGCTGCGCGCGCCTCCCCCCTACCCTCGCCACACTCCTCCAGCGCGCGCTCACACACTTTTTCTATCACACCAAACAGAAACAGCCTCCTTATAAAAAAAAAAAAGGTTCTTTATTCCTCCCTCATCTTATACACTGCCTTAAAACTTTTTGAGGGCAGATCCTCAGAACTAAACGTTCATTAATTGCGTGTCTTATTCGTGTGTGTGAAAGTGATGCGTCTTTGCGCACATTCGCACAAGGTGGTGGGGGGTTGTGGATTAATTAGGTCGTTCATTAGGTGGTTTTTCTGCTGTATAATGATTGCTCTCCCCCCCAAGCTCCTTAAGCTGAATATATAGTGCGACACAAATGGGGGGAATTTTACAGTTATTTTCCTGCCTATAGGCACACACTCTATGCTGTAGTCTTTATACAGTGAAAGGAGAGAACACCCTCTGTGATGTGGAATTTAGTTGTTGACACAATACAGTTGGGAAGCATTGTAGTTTTCATCCATCCTTCCTTTCTTCTGATCAAAGGTGGGTAAAATTTAGGGTACATCAGGGTTGCAGTAGCTGAACATGTTCCCAGTGATGGTTGCAAACTGATAGGCACCAAAACCAGTTCAGGGTCAATCTACACTCACTGGCCAGTTTATTAGGTACCCCATGCTAGTAACGGGTTGGACCCCCTTTTGCCTTCAGAACTGCCTCA
>NW_015151253.1:91638-93147 GCF_000732505.1 Cyprinodon variegatus | reverse complement strand
CTTCCCCATACTGATGCTCGGTTTGAACTGCAGGAGATTGTCTTGACCATGTCTACATGTCTAAATGCACTGAGGTGCCGCCATGTGATTGGCTGCTTAGAAATTAAGTGTTAACGAGCAGTTGGACAGGTGTACCTAATAAAGTGGCCGGTGAGTGTACACTGTGCCAACAGCAATATTTGAAAAGCAGAACATCTGTGTTTCCAAATATGATGTAACTAGTACATTTCTTATTAAAGTCAATCAATCAATCAATAAAACTCTAAAGACTAGACTAGATTTCTCTGAAGGCTGTGCCAATAAATCTACACCTATAAAACTGTGCTGTATACGTCAAAGATATTAGCTAACGTTTTTAATCAAAACAATAATTTTTTCGAAAGTATAGTAGTCATATTTAAATGTCAAATCATTCTGGCTTAAACATTTAGATAAATGTAATCTTTATCAGACAATATTGTCCCATAAGTTAGAAAATTTCACTTTCTTAAAATTCTTTTTTTCGTTATTTTATGCAGGCCAGTTAGTTATACGTCAGCCTGTACACTTAAATTCGGCCAATCATATATCAATGTGTCATCTGTCAATCAATTTTTTTCGGTCATAGCATCTTGATTCATATGTCGCAGCTAATATACGCAACGGTTGAAATAAGAATTGTTTCCTTTCCCATTGAGTTCTGTCCCAGCGTTCACAGAGATGGACACTGACACTTCCCTATGACTTTAAAAAGCTACAGAAAACATAGAGTGGTGTAGAACAACATTATTGCTTTTAATGTAAAAAAGTGAATAAGTTATTGTTTTATACAAATTCATGACTCAAAAATGTATGAATATTTACTTCTGAATATCTTCAACATGACAGGATTCTGCAACAATACGAATAGTAGATTGAAGCCATATGACATTTAGCTACAGCATGACAGGTTCTAGAAGCTGTGGGATAGAAATGCGAATATTTCTCAAATTAAAGCAAAAACGACAACAAAAAGACTGAAGAGGGAGAACAGTGGTCAGCGAGGTGATTTTTACACACCTGTGAATTTGACTGATGGGGAGGGAAAAAGGAGGTTATAAGATTATTAATTTATTGATATGCTAGATCATGAAATACCAGAGGTGTCAAGTAACGAACTACAAATACTTTGTTAATTAAGCCCACTTTTTTGGTATCTATACTTATTACTATGCATTTTTTCTTTTTTTTTTTCTTCTGCTGACTTCCGCTGTGAAATACGACTTTCTTAGTTGAATTATGCTTCTATAGGTTTAGGTTGCTAGAGGACATGGTGACCACTTTTCCTTATTCTTCTTCATTCTGTCTCTATTCTCCAATTCAACAGTGTGTCAATATCTAACTTTATGTTCTCTCTGCTTTTTCTCATCATATTGGCTTCTATTTGATAGTGACAGGATCCTGAAGGGAATTATGAGCTGGATTAGTGCCATCAACCCTTTTGATTAAAGGTGATAGAGTGGGGCCTGTTTTCAATTCAATTCAATTCAA
>NW_015151253.1:87723-89618 GCF_000732505.1 Cyprinodon variegatus | reverse complement strand
TGCTTCTAATCCTAGATTGGTTTGAGGTATAACAGATACAGAAGTGAAAGCCAGACTTTCCTCTCCTTGGTCATTTTTTGGGGATCCTTATGCCCCATGCTCAGACCACCTCAGCTGACTATAGATACAAAAGAACAGCAGCTCTATTTTAAGCACCCCTGGATGATGGAGCTCCTCCCCTCATCTCTGAGGAAATGCCTGGCCAGCATATGGAGCACTTTGATTTAAGCCGCTTGTTCTGTTATTATCCATGTTATGCCATAAGCTATGATGATAATTTTTGACACTGTGAACCTAAGCCTCACACCCCTTCTGCAAAACCCTCCCGGAGAAACATCACGGGGAAATGTGATGTAAATATTGTTTTATGAACCTCTAGAATCAATTTCTCTAAATTTGTGAAAAGCTAATCTGACCTCATTCCAAACAGTTTAAGATAAACTTTGGTTCCTAAACATTAAATTGTTTCTTAACTGTTATACCATTGCATCATTTTATTAATTATGTTTTTTAGCATTTTTAATCTATTTTACTGTACATTGTAGCTTAAAATAGCTGAATCAAACTAGTTTAGTCAAGGGTTTTTCATTGAAATATGTTTGACTTTAGGTTGAAGGATATTTAGTTAATTTATTCTTAGATTTTTTAATTAGTTAAGTATTTACAGTAGAGCTTAATGATCCTGATGTATAACAGGATGTAGGTTGCCTGTAATGCATCTCAACAGAGGAGGAACAGGGCTGACCTCGGAGTGGAAGTCACCAGTCCATCAGAACCGAGGAATAGATATCATGAAAAAAAAAAATCCCAGCTGTCTACTTAGGAACTAAAGGGAGAGAGCTGCAGCCAGGTGCTGCTAATGAAACCCACTTGACTAATTGATTGAGAGCCAGCCCCTCTTCTGAAGCTGTTCTCAGATGTAGGCAATAACAGTGCAAACAAAGCTGCAGCTCCAGCAGGAAGACTACGTGTTAAACATAAATTATTTAGTTTATATTACAAATTTATGAACTTAAGATTGACAACAAGTGGTAACTTCTACATTGTTCTACAACCAAAAGGCACAAAAACCCCTGAAAAAGATGGAGATGTTCCTACAAAAACATCTGGATATAATATAATATAATAAAATATCAAAACTGGTAAGTGTTTTCTAAAAGATATTCAAAAAGTGTTTTTCAAAAAAAAAGGATTGTTCTTTACTAATTCAAAGCCTTATTGCAGTTTTTGCTTACAGTTAGAGCATTACAAATAGTTTATTTTGTGAAATATAATTGAAAAAACAAATGAAACAAAAGTTTAATCTTGAGCATTTTATTCTTAGAAGGATCAGTAAAAATCCACATGCATTACAGGGTTAGAATAATACAAAATAATTTAACCTTTTATGGCAACAAGAAGATGTAAGCTATAAACGATGGGCCTGATATAAAAAGTAACTCGGTGTGAGCATCCATCCGCGAAAGGAGAACAAAGAATTTCTGATCCATAAATAGCATCAATGCTAGAAATGATGATGGTAAAATAGCTCCACAGGTGCTGGGGGGGCGGGGGGAGAAACAAAAATAGTTAACAAGAGGAGCTCTGAGTATGTTTACATCTTAAAGGGATGAAGGAGAGCACACAGAGTAAACGTTGAAAGAGAGAAGCAAGACTAAACACTGAAAAACAGGCTCAACTCTGTCATCTATAAATTTCAATGCTGATGGCAGCAGCACAGCTGATGTTTCTTTCCGAGATTATGTCACAGCCAGACAGGAACGGACCACATGAAGCTACGATAAAGTAGGGATGCACGATATAATCGGCCCCCTATCAGTATCGGCCTGTATCGGTCTTAAAACTGAATATTGGACATCGGCCACCCTACCGATATTTAACCCGACATTTGATCA
>NW_015151253.1:83758-85663 GCF_000732505.1 Cyprinodon variegatus | reverse complement strand
TATTTAATTGTGGCACTTTATATTAGTGACGTGGTTTTAATTAATGAATGATGTATTTATTTATTTAATTGTGGCACTTTATATTAGTGACGTGGTTTTAATTAATGAATGACACATTTATTTATTTAATTCCGTATTTTATTAATTATTGACACATTTAATTATTTATTTAATGCTGTATTTATTTATTTAATTTTGGCACTTTTTATCCTCCATACTGGTCAAGATACACATTTATTCTGATATTGTCAAATTCTAATAACTCTAGAAAAAGCTCAGGATAACCTGAGCAACTCTAATTTTGAGCATCTATAAGCTGCCATATGAATCTCTGCAGCTCCTCCAAAGTTGCTGTGGGCCTCTGGGCTGCTAACAGCAAACTGTTCTTGTCCCTTTAGACGGGAAGGTTTTGCTCATTTGTACTGTGTGAAATGTTTAAAGGTATAAATATTGTTTCATAACCTATGATTCAAACGATTCTCCCGCTTTCTCCCTGAACTGTCTGCTTTGTTCTTTGGTCTCCTTAAAGTTGTTGACCAAAGTTCTCTGAGGATAGAAACAAAAAAAGGTGAATTACTGGATCACGCATAAATTAATTGCTTTGGATTTTGTTTAGAGGTATCAGTAAAATTACTTTTAAAACTTTTATTGTACAAAATGTGTAAATTGTGTTGATCTGTATCATTAATCTGAATAAAACAAAGAGCAGAACAAGGTGGTAGTAATTAGTAATCTTTAGAGAGATTAATACTTCTAATCAGATTTAAATCTACTTAAGCATCTTATTTGAGTAATTTTTTTCTGTTTTACATCATGAGTAACTGGGGCTTTTCTGAGATCAGGTGAAAATATAACAAACAATAAAAATTGAAGATGCAAGCTCTCTTTCCTTTCTTTACATATATGCACTACCTGCAGTAAATATTGATTAATTAGCTTACCGGTATGTCTAAAATATTGATGTGAAAAAGTGCTTCTTTTACACAAATTTGATATGTTTTAATAGTGTTATTTATTTTTCGTACTTACCTTAAAAAAACAGAATTTGGGCATAAATGTAAAGAATAAACCAGATGTTGTAATCTGACAATTGCTCATATTTGAGTCATTTCTTACAGGATATATTACTGTTATTTGGCTAAAACTGTATTCTACCCACCGCTGACAGGATGTTATTCGTTTTAAATGGATCCTAAGCAGAAGTTCAACTGAAGAAACTAATTGTTCGCCTACATCCATCTACGACACAGCCAATCAGCTTTGAACCACACCTCTGCGAAAGCCAATCAGCATCCAAAGTTCATCTTAAAAGGCCTCCGATCCGCAACTCATCTGCTACCTAGTGCTCAGGCGGTGGATGCGCTGTGTGACTTCATTCAGGCTACGTTCACACTGCAGCCTGAAGTGACCCAAATCCGATTTTTTGGTCCATATGCGACCTGGATCTGATCTTTTCATGTCAGTCTGAACAACACAGATCCGATTTTTTCCAATCCGACCCAGGCCACTTTGCTATGTTGTCCTGAATCCGATACGAATCTGATCTTTTCAAATGCGACCTGTGTCTGAACGGCCAGGTCGCATTCATCCGACCTCAACGCCATTAATACCCGACAAACATCACTATTCTGCGTCTTGCTACACAGAAGTGGCAAGAAAAACAACAACCATGGCAGATGATGATGCGGAGAGCAGTATTTATGTTTAACTATATTGAAAAGATTGTGTTTTTATGGTTGGGGAAAAGACCGCTAGATCCGCGCCGGCACTACCATCCATGTTTACTTACGAAAAAAAGAGCACGCTGGCCTGTGACATCACTGCATCCTCTACTGCGCATGCGGGACACTTGCGTTGTATAACAGCAGTTCACACAGGAGATGACATACAAATCGCATATATTTG
>NW_015151253.1:79995-81758 GCF_000732505.1 Cyprinodon variegatus | reverse complement strand
CCTCAGCTATGTGGATAATATCGATGCTTTTTTTCCCACCCACGAAGTAAAGAGCGCCGCGGTTATACCCACGATGGTGGTGTGGGTGGAGAGAGGAGGTGTTTTATCTGTTGCCATGAGATCAATTAAAGTTTCGCCTCGATTGGTCTCCAAAATAAATAAAATAAAAATAAAATCTCATTGAAAAGCCAGAGGTTCCAGCAGGAGCTGAACTGCTTCCTGTGTTTGGTCTGTTTTATCAGCTGAAACGAAATCAACAGCTTCTTTTGTGTCCAGATCAGATTACTGCGGCCAGCTGCTGCAGGAGCAGGGGCCACGGGCCAGACCCGCGTGTCCCCCTGGGCTCCTCGGGGCTCCGCTGGGGCTCCACGCGGCTTCCCACGACTCCTCACAGCCTCCCAGTCCGGGCTGCCGCCTCATTTGCATACGTTGCTGTTACTGGAGACATGAGGTGCATTAGACTTTTTTTAAAATTAATCACGCTGCAGAGCCAGAGGCTCCTCTGATGTGTGTGTGTTGGGTCTGTGTACACGCACACGCGTGTGGGGGCCACAGGGAGTGGCAAACAGGGAGCTGGGGCCGGTCGCGTGCCAGTGTTTATTAAAACACATCTGCCGCTGTGGGGATGACGCACCCGAACACGTGGGTCTCTATGAAGAAAAATCGATAATTCAACAACTGATAATGCGCGCGACAAGTTTACCCACAGCAAATACCCCTGCTGACGCAATAATCCCCGGGATAAGTAGGGTCAAACAAACACAACACATCATATAGTCTGTTTAGAATAAAGATTCTCAATCTGTAACTATTTCTATTTATATTATGAACTGGAAAAAATGAATTTCCAATCAAAGAAAGAATCAAACAAAACAACAGATATGTTTGGATTCCATAGAAGACAGCCTTTCACTCTACTATCATGCTGAATTTATTTTAGAAAAAAATAAACAGATCAATTAGTTTTTTTATATTCGTTATTTTCCAATATTTTGCTGTAATACAAAGCATCTCAAATAAAACCTTGGCGTGTGCTTTAAAAAAAAAGCTAAATATGAAAATCTTTTTAGTTTTAAGTCCGGATTTATATGAGAATAAAATCTGGTTTTACAGATCTAATGTGCTCAGTCCACTGTTTTTATTTATCTTGATATCTGTCATAATTTAATTGCAAACATGATATGCTTTGTTTTATAGATGTCATAAATAATATTAATTTAATTCAGTTTATTTCCATAGCGCCAAATCATAACACATGTCATCTCAAAGCACTTTACAGTTCAACCAGATCATATAGTAAAATTGATTCAAAGTTTTCTATTTAAAGCCGTGCATACACTGTGCGAGTTTTTCAATCGTTGCACACAGCTACAACTCACACTGTACGACGAAACCCTGTGGTTTTGTTGAACAGTGTGAGTTCAGAGCTCACGATGTCTGTGCAGCACGACACTCTGATGCGATCTACCTGCTCACACTTTACGTCTTAAAACCATGTGGGACTCAGCTCTGCGGTGAGATACTCGGACTCGTCTATCCAGAAGCCAAACGAGTAGAATGGAACACGCCGCCTTGGCAATTTGTGCAATTTTGTGCTGAAAACACTAAAAAGAAAAAGGGCCGACATATTTGGACAAAGACATGGCTGCAAACGTGGCTACTACGGTCTAGGGATGGAACGGTTTATGAAAACCGTCGGAACCGTTCGGTTTGACTGTCTCGGTTCGATTCGCGTGTGTTGCGTTCGGTTCATGCGCTGCTCC
>NW_015151253.1:77146-78970 GCF_000732505.1 Cyprinodon variegatus | reverse complement strand
CATTTTCTCCTGACCTCACGATTCCTGATCAGGTGGTCGTGAGAGGCTGATCGCCCCTCGTTACCTCCTGTACACGACGCGACGCACGATCAGGCTGAGAGTCGGCCTGATCTGAAAATTGTCGCACGACTGGAAAGTCGCCCGAAAAGGCCAAAAAAATCGCACAGTGTAAGCCCGGCTTAAAGAAAACCAGTGTATTGCATCGCCTCATTCACTCAAATGCATTCTCTCACACTAAGCATGCTTGTAGCGACAGTGGAGAGGAAAAACTCCCTTTTAACAGGAAGAAACCGCCAGCAGAACCAGAATCCACTCGTCAGTTGAAGGCCTGCTTAGTTTTAGCCACTTCCTCCTAACGGATTTTAAAGCAGCTGTCCTTAAATTGTGAAACAGTTTTAATCTTTAATTTGAAATTAAAGGATAATTTTCCCCAGCTAAGACACCAAAGTAGAGACTTTCAAGTTGGAAAGCTACGTCCCATTTCAGAATTTGGTCAATTTTTAATCCTGAAAGGGGGCATGACCAGAAAATATTGCTATGATTTTCTTCCTCCTGTCTGCATTTCCTCCAACATTTGCACTATTTAGTATCATGTCTGCTTTGTACTGGAATCCTAATAATGTCACATGGTTTTTCCAAGGCTCCATCCTTACTATAGGACTGTGAGTTTTCCATTGGACCGAGAAATAGTTTGTTTTTACCAGGTGAAATTTATTAAATAATTAAAATAAAAAATAAACTGCTCCTATAAACTATAATAATAATAATAATTCATTTTTGTAGGGGCTGCAGTGGCGGATTAATGAAATTAAATTGAATAACATGGCAATTTTGAATATCAGTATATCCATAAAAAATTATTTTAGTATTAAGTCTTCAATACAAGGGGGCCAGGACTATTTCTACAGGGGAACTGGCCCCTGTTGGCCCCGTCTAGAACCATGAATATGGTGCAGTGCGGTTTACAGTTTCCTTTTTGTATCCATCATCTGTACTATTAAACAAGTACGCAGTTAATTTACAGTAGAGATGTCGTGTAGTGATTTCTGTTCCCAATAGCAACAGCAGTTTACAGAAACAACCTGTAGTGGAACAACAGAAAAGAAATACAATAGCTTTGGTAAACAAATTATATTGTATAAAAGCCGACGTGATTAAACCAAATATCCCATAAAATGTGCAGTTTGTTCTTAGATAATAGAAGTAAAATGTTGCCTGAAACCAGGTCAAAAATGAAGCAAAATTTCAAGTTGAACAAAAAGCTCTTAAAACTGTGTAAATGTGGTTAACAAGGCCCGGTGTTCTGTCAGAACAGCATACGCTGTCAGATTGGCATACATTGTTCTAATATGCATGCATGCTCATGTGCAACAGAAATTTATTTACACACTGGGTTTTAGAAGCAGTGTATCGGCCAGCAAAAAAAAGTTTATTTTAACTTTAAAAAAAGAAAATCTGCTTTGATTATACTGTTATCTGTTGGATGCAGAAATGGACAGACATGATTAAAGTTTCTGGGACGTTGAGAGAAGAATCCTCTATAGCTAAAACCGTATTTGTCAATACCAATTTAAAATAAGCAGCTTTAGTAGTAAGAAAAACGTGTGTGTGCGGAAATTTCAATTTAGTTAGATGTAGTTTTTATGTTTAAAATCTACGGAAGAGGATTAGGACCACTGAAAAAAAAAAAGTTAACGGATTTTTTAAATTTTATTTCAGTATAGTATGGGAAGAATTCTGACTTTTTTTTCTCAGAATTCTGACTTTAATCTCAAAATTCTGACTTTAATCTCAGAATTTTGACTTTTTTCTCAGAATTCTGAT
>NW_015151253.1:74243-75262 GCF_000732505.1 Cyprinodon variegatus | reverse complement strand
TCCGATATTCAGTTTTAAGGCCGATGCCGATAGGGGGCCGATTATATCGTGCATCCCTAATAGAAATCTTGATACACTCAAAAACACTAATAAATAAATGTTTTTGGAGCCCAAAGGTCATTGGTGAACATCACAAAAATTTCCAAGGAACAAAGCAGACAAGTTATGGCGAATGTTCTGGAGAACTTTAAAGAAAGGCTTTCAGTTAGAAAACAATCCCTCACAGAGCTCCATTTCATCCATCATCAGAAAATAGAAATAGCTGGGTCAGTGGTTGCATCTCTACAAAATAATCTCCACAGCTAAGGTAAGTCCAGGGCACCTGTAGTTAAATAGCTTTATGGAAGAATGGTGAGAAGAAAGCGAAAAGAACTGTTTTCAGATTGCATCAATCAATCTGACTAAACTGTAGTTATTTTGGAAGAAGGAATGTGTAGAGCTGAATGATGAGTACTTCAAAAGATTTGTCGTTATCAATGCAGTAAAAGGTGTTTAAACAGCTGAGCTTTGAAATGTCACCCTATGTATCCTGTATTACATAATCCTGGTTATTGGTCTTTTTTCTGATAACAGACTTGATGTTTCCTGCTGGATCGTACGATTGGAATAATAAACAACTTTGTTTTTTCAGTTTTTCAGAGAGGGAAACTTATGGATGGATTTATTTTAAACTATGTAATACATTTCAGGGGGTCATTTTTGTTACTTTTTTATTTTCGCTTTTAATGAAACACAGATCAACAACAACAGATGACACAGGCTCGATCCAAATACCTCAATTAAGTAAAGACTTCTGAATATGGCAGTTAGGAAGGAAGTAGGACCAGGAAGCAGGATGCTTCCTAACACTGATACTAGTTAGCATAGGGAGATCCTGACATTTCTAGCCGCTTTGAGTTATACAGTTGTCTACAATTGTGATTATCTGTAAGCTGCCATATGAATCGCTATAGTTATGCTGCTATAGGTTTAGACTGCTGGAGGACATAGGGACCCCCATTTCATCATTCTGCTTCATT
>NW_015151253.1:70907-72175 GCF_000732505.1 Cyprinodon variegatus | reverse complement strand
TTCCTGTTAAAAGGGAGTTTTTCCTCTCCACTGTCACTACAAGCATTCTTGGTTTGAGGGATTGCATTTCAGATAATGAAATCAACTGGTTTTCCTTAGATAGAAAACGTTGAATCAATTTGACTGGATGATTTGATGAACTGTAAAGTGCCTTGAGATGACTTGTGTTGTGAATTGGCGCTATAGAAATAAACTGAATTGAAGCTCCTCCAAAGCAGCTGTTGGCCTCTTGGCTGTTAAGAGCTAGCGGTTCTCCTTGCATTTGTTGTCGCTTTAGGTAGACAGACAAGTTACGGTAAGTTGTGCTGTGTGAAATGTTTAAAGTTATAAATTATGTTTCAGAACCTATGATATAAACTACTCCACCGCTTTCTCCCTCACCTGTCTGCTTTGTTCCTTGGTCTCCTTCCAGTTGTTGACCAAAGTTCTATGAGGACAGAAGCAGAACAGCTGCATGACTGGATACCACATGAATCAATTGCTCATCTGTTTTTTCTGAAGGCTGTAGTCATATACCTCATTTACACTAGCCTTTTGAAACCATGCCGAGAGCGGCCCGAGAACGGTCAGAAAGATATTTGATGAGAGTAAATGGAACGCAACTAAACTGGACCGTGCCAGAAACAACCAAACCGCGCTAAATCTAGTACCAGTTCAACAGTAGGACTCGCCATGGTTCAGTTATAGCTCGGGTTCTCTGATAACAAAGTGTGCATGAGCAGACCGGGTCCTCTCCTGCTTCCAGTCAGTCGACTCATTTCAAGGATTTTCAGGCATGTCTGGCTTTGCAATTCACAGATCTCTTTACCTGTTCACAACACGAACTTCTTCTCAGCTTATTAACAATAAATGTGTGGTGCAACCTGGGATGATGCCGAGACCAAGAAGGATGCTTTCTTTGCCTGACATTCTGCAAACGATGAAATATGACTAATATAAACAAACATAAGTTCCTGAATCTTATGGGTGCCGCCATTTTTGTTTGCCCAATTCCCGCCTTGATAGCTGTATTATCATGGACCGCTGATAGGAAGAGAGGAACCATACCAGTGTGAGGTGTAAATGGTAAATGGCATGTTCTTATATAGCGCCTTTATTTAAGTTAGGAGACTTGACCAAGGCGCTTTACACTACATTCCTTCACCCATTCACGCACACACTCACACACTGATAGTGGAAAGCTACATTGTAGCCACAGCTGCCCTGGGGCTCACTGACAGAAGCGGGGCTGCCGTACACCATCAGTAGACAATGCAGGTGAAGTGTCT
>NW_015151253.1:66590-69257 GCF_000732505.1 Cyprinodon variegatus | reverse complement strand
TTTACTCTCCCGACAGTAAAAACTACTTGCCCCGGGTGATCGGGCGATGGTTAACATCGAGCCCTGCATTTAGAGTCTTTGTCTCTTTTTCTAAAACAGTCCACTTATTTTCCTTCTTATCTCTAGTAAAGACTTCCGTGTTATCTAAAGTTTAGGAGGGGCTTATAGTCAAGGCATTGTAGTAGCAGCCATTTTCCTGGAAACATCTGAAGGTAGTCTCAACCAAACTTTGCCTTACAGTCTTCTAAAGTCTGGTGATTGAGGAACATCTTCCTACCAAATCTGTTCCATTCCAATAATATTCATTGATAAAACCTCTCTCAGCCTGTTTGCAACAGTATTTTCCAGTGACCATAACCTAACATTTATGTTGTGATATATAAGAGGACATTACATTTTCTGAGGACTGATATTTGGGTTTTGCTAGTCTTTCTTCCCCTCCCCTCCCCTGTCCCTCTAACTCTCCCTCTGTATCTCTCCAGCCATGAGCATCTGCCCAGAAATGAACAGATGCAGACACCTGCGTTGTGGGCCTACATATGCACACACATCCCCCTCCCCAAACCCTCCTTTCAACCTTCTATGGGAGCCAGAGTGGATCACAATGGGGAGCGATCAACGATCCAGTAACCAAATACTGCCTGCCCCCCCAGGACACTTGCTCTGTTAGAGGCTTTGTCACCAGTTATGTCAGTGTGGCCCACACCAAACAATCTGCTGTATGACTGTTCATTTCATATATAACATAATTCAGAGGGACAGAGGAGCAGGAGGCGGGGGGGTGGGGGCTGTGGTGCTGAGAGGGAACTTCAAGGCAGATTTCTCTGGTTTTCTTTCCATTGGTCTGAATTCAAAAGGTCCGGCGTTGGGATGAGTGGTTCAGAGGCTTGTTCTGGGGGTTGCTGGGGTGGCAGGTGCTGGCCGAGGTAGCAGGACCAAAGAGAGGCTTTTTGGCACAGGGTGGTTACAAGGCTAGGTTACACACAAAAAGCCGTGTTTTGTTTTAAAAAAGAAAAAAAAAACAGGTCCAGCAGCCCACTGGTGCTGCAGCGGTGAATAATCGCGCCATAATACCCCCGTGTCCCTATCTCTCAGCTGCTGCTGGATGACAGAGGATCCACATGCACCTGTTGTCTTCCCCCTACTGTGTCTGGCATGAGTTAGCCTGCTACACCTTAGGAATGCTTCCATCTAGAGGCCCGCCTTCTCGTCCCAGGAGAGAGCTTGGCCACAGTTGGATGAGGAGAGAGGTAGTGGAGGCGCTGGGGCGGGTGCTTTGCTGAAGAAGGTATAAAACAAGGGGAGGCAAAGGTGGGAGGAGAGGCTGAAAAGCTAGTGTCCCCCTCTGCTGTTCAGAAGCCTGTCCGGAGAGGCCTGTCCTAAATCACTGGCCCCAGGGGGAAGGCTGTCCATTGTCAGGAGATGGCCCCTGCAAGCTGGGCTGCCAGCTGCCACTGCTGCAGTGTCATACCCCCCCTTTCCACACAAACACACTCCATCCTTATAGCCTCACAATCTTCGGCACCATGACAAAGCTTTTTGTGGCCATGGCCGCAGGTCAGTGGAGAGCATTAAAAAGAATTTGGGGGAGGCTCTGAAGAAAGGCCTCGGTGCAGCAACACGTTTTCTTCGCCTACAATAATGATGAAAAACTCAAGGCAGAGTTACAGTGCGTGACATTTTAACCCAGCACTCCTCATTTTCACACAGACCAGGACGGAAATACCAGGAGATAGACTAAAACTGGTCGCGATTCAAGTCCTTCTTAACATTTGTAGCTGTTTCCTTAAATAGGGATGCTGTACGGACCAGCATGAGGTGTGCTTTACATCATCAGAAAAGTTGATAAAAACAGCAAAAAATCGAATACACTTCCTTAAAATGCTCAGGTTTTTATTTTCACTTGGCTTTTGGCAAAAATGGGTTGATGTGCAAAATGGTAGATAGAAAAACTGTTTTTAGAATCACTGATCAGGTTTGTCTAACGTCGGCTTTTCATACAGATGTTCCCATTTCGCTTGTAAATATGCCTGGAAACAATATCGCCAATACTAGTTGAAGAACACATTTATTAAACCTTTCCTCCATTACTGATTTGTGGTCTAGATTATAGCCTCTAATTCCATTTTACTACAGTCATGCATGATCATGTAATATGCACAACGCAGGATGTCTTTCTGGTGCTTGGTTAGTTCACTTCATAACACATGTAAACACCACAAATTAGAATTTCCTTTTTTTTAACATTTAAAGGTTTGCTTAAAATTTTAATTTCAGTTGAACAGAAACAGGCCTACTCTCTGTTTAAAAAATATCTGTATTCTCTAAAATGTCCTACTTTGTCTGTAACAATGTCTAACTTGTGTATCTCTGTTTACCTTTATGTGACAGCTGTAGATCTTTATTTTGAAATGGATACAAGGATTTCGTTTATTTTTTAAAAAGACCTACAAAATATATATATATATTAGGGATGCACGACATTGGGATTTTGGCCGATATACGATATGCCGATATTTTAAAACTCATGTAGCCGATGACCGATATCGATACTGATGTTAAAGCTGGACTAAAATAAGTAGTCATTGAAAATAGCAGTTTTGTTATCCATTTCTGACACTTTAAAAAATAATATACTCAAATATATTTTCATATGCTGATATCAAA
>NW_015151253.1:60606-65837 GCF_000732505.1 Cyprinodon variegatus | reverse complement strand
ATTTTTTGCATTCTTTTTCAGCTCACCTCTGTAATCACAAGGGCAAGTCTATAATGGCTATAACGACCAGTTTTAGTCCATGAAGCAGACACCCTGTGTATTTTAAGAGAGGCCTTAAAACCATTCTCTTTGATCAAGCTTATAGTAAAAGTGGCTCAGGTTATCATGAGCTATCTCTATACTTATGCTGCTATAGGCGTTGACTGGTGGAGGACATAGGGACCAATTTTATCCACTCTGTTTAATTCTATCTCTATTCTTCAATTCTTCATTATTTGTTAGTCCCTGCCCCTAGCTTTAGTTCTCTCTGCTTGTTCCCGTTATAGTAGCTTCATCTGGGCTCTTCCTGTTTGGCTGTGGCTCCATCCGGAGAGAAATAGGAAACACCTTAGACAGTATCGGTCCTCGAGTGCCACTGTCCTGCAGCTTTTGCATGCATCCCTGCTCCAACACACCTGAAACAAAAGGCCAGATTATCTCCTGGGTATGTCATTAAGTTTAGCACAGGCCCGTCAATTAACCATTCATTTCTTTCATGTATGTTTCAGAAGGGATGCACGCAAAAGCTTCGGGATAGTGGCAATCGAGGACTGACGTTGCCTACCCCTGCTTTACATCATCGGTGATTGATGTTTTAATGTTTACTCCTGCTTCTCTCCTAGACGTACGGTAGCTATGGTCTCAACTTTTACAGTGATTAAGTATATGTGCTCTCCACATCCCTTTTAACATTAAAACTGACTCAGAGCTCCTCTGCTCAACTGTTTATTACTTAGACAGAGCTAGTTCACCGTTATCATTTCTAACATAGACAGTATTTATGGATCATTGCTTCTGTGTTCGTTTTGTATGTCTCCTTTAACCCCTCAGCTAGCCTAAGTAAAAGACGCAATAAAAGCAAATATCAACTGTCACCACATGCTTATCCAGGAGGAGCATGTCCTGCAAAGTCAGTGGCTGGATGTAATCAGCTGTTTTCTGTTTGATAGAAACCTTTTAACCAATCTGATTGGATTATCTGAAAGATTTGTCTCTCTAAATACTTTGATGAACATGCTTTTTAATCCTTCCTGCACATTCTTTTCAATCTAAACTTTGCTTTACACTGTTGTCTGCTTGGAAAAATATAAATTGTAATGTTAAAAATCTAAAACAAACTTGACAGGTTAAAAACTTAAGATAAATCACAAGACAGAAGTCAATGTCACAAATGAATAACTTTTATTTTAGAGTCACGGTATGTTTATACACAAGTATTTCTTAATATAACTAACTTCAGGGTGTTTGACCATCCAATCACAGACCCGATTCAGTGGCGCATCAGATGTTTGTAAAGTGAGCTTCTCAGGACTGACAGCGGTGACAGCTAATCACACAAGAAAAGACGGTGGGCCAATCAGGAGCTTACTGTAAACTCAGGGAAGCTAGCAGGCTTCAGTTTGAGCTGCGTTTTTCCACTTGGTCCTAGTGTAACTCCCTCCAAGATGAATTACGGACACAAGGCGTTCTTTATGTTTACTGGCATTTAATTCGACACAGGCCTCATCAATGATGCTGTAAGAATGGTACAAACGACTTAAAATAATCAATTTAAATACTATAAGGCATTCTTATAGGTGAATAAACAATTAAACATGTTTGTAACAACATAAACCTTTCCTGAATCAATAGTTTGACCTCTTTGTGTAACATTTAAAGACATGTGAGTGATAAACAGATATTTCAAGCACAAACATCTTCCTTTATTGAAACACATAATAAGAACTCTTTACCTCATTGGCTGCTTTAAAGTGAAGGGGTTAATAAAAATATATATTGCAGTACCATCCTCTTCATTGCAGTGCTGAAAGTTTTCACTGCAAGCAACACAGACAGCGAAAATAAAGCATGCTGCCCTCTATCAAGTATAGCATGTAACTGCGATATTGATCCGAACAAAACAAAACAATGAACATTGGTTCCACCCTGAAACCTTTACAGAAGCTTCTAAATGTACATTTTAACAATCAATCGTCTGAACTTCTTACCCCAACTTTATTTGTAACATATTTATCGCAAATTAAATCTATGAAATTAACTTAAACAGCATAACTGCTCCTGATGGCAGTAACATCTAGTGCTCGATGAATGTCTGTGTACTGTAGTGTAACATTGTTTTTGGACAGTAAAATGAGCAGGGGACCAGAGCAGACATTTGAAAAAAACGCAGGGGACGTGTCCCACTCTGATCCAGAGTACTGCTGCCTGCATCCTCACTAGCACTAAGAAACTGGAGAACATCAGCCCAGTTCGAAAGTCCTTCACTGACACCCTGTATCTCAGAGAATAAACTTTTAAATACTCTTGTTAGTCTAGAAGTCACTGAATGCTTCGCTTCAAAATACATCATAGACTTGATGTCAATGGATCAACAGCCGGACCGCTCAGGGTTTCTGGTTCTAATCTATGCAAAACCGGAACCAAACATGGAGAAACAGCTTTTATTTCTTATGCTCCACCAATCTGGAATAAAATTTCAGAAAACTAAAAGAAATAGAACCTTCAGTTGCTTTAAATAGCGATTACGAATGTGTTTGATTAGAGTCGTCTTTGCCTGCCCACTAAAAACATTATTAGTAAAGTTTATTTAATTTGTTCCTTTCGATTTGTCTTGCAATGTACTTTCCCCTCGTTTTTTTCCTATTATGAACATTACTTTGATTATCTTGCTAAAGGTACTAAGTAACAAACTTAAATAACAAAAGCCTTAAAAACACAGCAGATGATTTCCCCCGATGGTCGCCATCATCAGTGGAAAAAAACGTGCATTGTGGGTAAGTTTCAAACAGAATAAGAACCATCTTTATCTGCTTGAAACAATGGGTTCATATTTTCATACAATTACTTGAGCTCAACCCCCCATGGTTTGTCCTGAACTTTCTCTTTTGTGAATTTAATCCAACTAGTTGAACCAAACCCATAAACTGAAACAGTTTCAGGCTTTTATTTTTGTATTACGCTTTTCTTTCTTTATTTCATCCTCCCGCTGCAGCACTCGTTGCCCCAGCTCTGTAGGAGGATTTTCCCATCCATAGCTGAGGGAGGCGTGCTCCATTGTGCCGCAATTGTAATGATAGCTTGTCCATCTTTGATAAGAAACAGCACGCCCCTCATTAAAGGGCCCGGGGCACCGGTTCTCAGGGCTGCTGGTCCATTCCAGGAGTTGGACAGCAGGCGAGGGGAGGCAAGACGGCACCCGTGGCACACGCCTGTTGACCGAGCCACAAAGCAAAAGCGTGTGATACTTGCCCCACCCCCGCCGCTCCCTATTGTCCTCACCGTGGGTCCCAGCGACAAAACCAATCCTGTCACCCTCCCTTACCCTCCCTCCCCACCAAAGGGCTCCTTTCCATCCATCCTCCATTGGTTTTACCAGTCAGCTGATCGTCTCACACATCCAACAAGGCCCTGCCTCTACCTCCTGCTCTCCCGACCTCCACCATCAGCAGCTGCATTAGGTAGACAACCAACCATTATGTCAAGAGAAGGTACTCTACAACCATTAGGTAGAGCTGGGGGTGGGGACTCTAATTTCACCAATTCACATGCAGACAGTATTTCTTGGAGGTGCTAGTGGAGGAGGGTGTGGCAGCTGGGTGGGGTCTGGGTTTTAGGGATGCTGGATGGTGCTGATGGCTGCAGGATGGAGGAGGAGGAAGGGCTGGGGGTTGCTGTGGCTGCTGGGGTCAGGCCTGTGTGTCCTGGGAAAGTTGGGTTCTCCATTTAAACCGGCACATGTTGTGGCCTTCTGGTGGTTGCATGAATGTGCACGGTGACAGATGGCCCCGGCCCATAACTATAGAGTCTGAGAGCCCCTCCCGGAGGGGATGGGGGGGGGGCTATACAGGGAGAGAGTGACAGAGTGGGAGAGAGGAAGAGAGATAAGGAGAGGGTGAGGGAAAGAGGAACAGAATGGAGCGCTCAGCTGATCCCTCCAGAAAGAGAGAGAGGAGCGATGGAGGAAAGGCAGAGCAGATCGGAGGAGGGATGGAGCCTTGTCTGTTTATTTAACATGTGTTATAATGAGGGGGCCTTAATCCTAAACTCTAAATTGAGTTAATGTATTTGCCTACCCAAAGGAGGCCCAGACTCCCTAAAGGTCCTGATTAGGTGTCTAGTTTATCAGACGCTGGAGGACAGGTGGAGCCCTGAGGGGGGGGGCTTTTACTCCCAACAGTAGCAGCTTTGTATGTTACGTATGGTTG
This sequence comes from Cyprinodon variegatus, assembly GCF_000732505.1. Taxonomy (NCBI): domain Eukaryota; kingdom Metazoa; phylum Chordata; class Actinopteri; order Cyprinodontiformes; family Cyprinodontidae; genus Cyprinodon; species Cyprinodon variegatus. The sequence goes on along the minus strand of NW_015151253.1, from coordinate 61,593 downwards.
AACTGACAAGATGTAGAGCTTGGTGGATGCTGTGCCAGCGTCCTGGAGCCAACCGATGTCTCAATCCCTCCACAGGCCTGGCAGAAAGGTGCCGATTTCCTCTGACTTCTTGTTAATCCTATTAGGCAGAGATGTCAGCGGCTGGTTGAAGATTCTTTTATGCTTCAGACTATTTGTTCCTCTGCGCTTGTCTTTAAGTGCATTATGCTAAAAGAGGTCTGTTGGCAGGAAGGAGTCATACAGTGGCTTCCAAAACATAATCACACCCCTGTTTATGCTTAAACTGTTTGACTGTAGCTCCAGTTAAGCTTAGAGTCCTCGTCCTGCTGGAGGCTCAACCTCCAACCCTAGCATCAAGTCTTCTTTAGCATTTAACAGCTTTTCTTTCAGGATTACTTTTAAAAGTTATTCAGAACACCAAATCATGTACTAAAACACAGAATAGGAAGTTTTTTAATTAATAGAATCAAATAGAAAATCTCTTTATTGTCCCACACTGGGGAAATTAAATTGTTTACAGCAGCAAATGGATTGTAGACAAAAATGCTCACACAAATGTGGACCTTAGAAAAAATTATAAGTAGATAAGAGTTAAAAATTAAACAAATAAAACACTGTACTATAACGTGTTTTAACAATATAAATATTGTGCACCTGGAGAATATAACCACCATACAATTATGGGCATTTTAATATGAATGGATATTTGAAAATAGCAGCAACATCAGAGATGTGCCAAATAACAGCATCATGGTATTTAACTGACTAAGAGAGAAACTGTGAAAAATCAGCATGAATGGAACAACTTGTTGAGTTTGTCGGGAACCAGCCTGGGTTAAGAGGCAAGTGTCAATCTGAAGCCATGAGAGGCAAGGACAGACAATTGGTTCTGAAGTCACAGTGGCACAACATATATAGCATATTTGTTTATCAAGTCAAAGTAAAAAAGAGCAATACAGTACAAGAAACTTCAATATATATATTTCT
>NW_015151253.1:58163-59822 GCF_000732505.1 Cyprinodon variegatus | reverse complement strand
TAGACCTTTTCTAACTTTTGGGACAATATGGTTTGATAAAGAGTACATTTATATACATGTTTAGGCCAGAATGATTTAAAATTTAGAAATGACTTTCCTATGACTTTAAAAACATATCATAATTACACCACACCAAATAAAGCATAAAATAAAACTCCTTCAGATTTTAGTTTTTACCAGAATCCAATATGTAACTTATGAAACATGATTTACAGCCATTGGGGCTGTAAATATGAGGCAAGGCAAGACTTCAGACCCCATGATTGCCTGCTGGCGATGGGAGTCCAGGTCTGTGGAAAAAAAAAAAAAAAAAAGAAAGTTTATAACACTGCAACAATCAGCAATGAAGTGATCAAATAGGTTTACTAACATTTATCATTTAACTTTATTACATTAACGGCATATGATGTGGAGAAACGTTCGACAGCTTTTGCATCATATTCAGATTCCTTACATTAGATAAGACATTACAAGACTGCAATACCAAATATGTTAATGCCTTACAATCTACAACAGACTTGTATTTATTTATTATACAAAGGCTTTTTGATAAATTCCTCTACAACGGCAGTCCCAAAAATGTAATTACAGTCACTATTTCAGTTTCGAAAAGACTTATATTAAATGAAAGTTGTGTGTTTTCTTTGTGGGTACAAAATACCATAATTTAAGTGGTTTTTAAGTTCATTGAGTATTTATTATTATGCAGCCATTGTTTAGTTTTAGTTAATTCATGATATACATCTTGTATATGCCTTTCACAGTTTTCTGGAAATAAAACACATTAAGAGACAGAAATGTAGTTTCTGGATTCTTTTCTTTTATTGATTTGTCCAACTCATCCTTATTGACTGTAGAGATTTTGTAGGTTCTTTCTGGACCAACGTTTATTCAAAAATATTTTTACAAAATTATCTTTTTTTTTGTAATGTTCATTGCCGTTATCCATAAAATAGTTTGGTTATTAATTATATACACACACACTCACTTCTAAGGGTAATTTATTGATACCAATTATTCTAAATATCATGATTCTGGACTGTGGGAGGAAATCAGTACCTGGAGAGAACCTATGCTTGCACTGGGAGAACAAGCAAACTACACGCAGAAAGATCCTAGGCTGGGAATTTAACTCAGGACCTTCTTGCTGCAAGGCAACAAAAAAATTTAATATTAAAATACCCATGAATTTTTTTTTTTATGGGTGATCAAATTAACCTGTTAAAACATTTATTTGAAGCTTTTCATTATAGTTTTATTGACATCATTAGTATTTTCATTTAAAAGCATCTTTTACTCAGAATTTTCTGTTAAAAAAAAAACAATAAAACAAAAACTTATTTAATGATGAAAACAGTTGAGCATCCAGAAGCATAGTTCAAATTTAACTATAAATTGGTTTAAATACAGACAATCAATGTAAATAATGGGCAGCACAGGGCATCAATGATGGCATCACTGCCAGAGCAATAATGATGCAGGCAGATGGCACACTGAATAAAGACAAAAACAGCTTGCCATAGTTACCCAGGTGTGAGTCAAAGCAGAGAGGCCATGTCATCAAAGACAGAGGATGTAGAAGTATGGAGCCAAATAAGGGCCATAAATTAGTTTTGTTTTTAACTCCAAAAAAAAAAATTTAAGCTGAAAAATGATTTG
>NW_015151253.1:47797-52797 GCF_000732505.1 Cyprinodon variegatus | reverse complement strand
AAAATGGGAAAAACAAACTGAAAAGTATTTTTAATTTCAATTTAATTGAGTTTATTCTATAGCGCCAATTTACAACACACGTCATCTCAGGCACTTTACAGAGACAATCCAACCAGATAATTTAGTCCCATTGGTAAAAAAGTTTTCTATCGAAGAAAAACCAGCTGATGCATCGACACGGATGAGTTTACATTGATAGTTAAAAAAATAAAAGTAAACATTTCAATTGAAAAAAAAAACGTTTTTAAAAACAATAAAAAAAAGGTTTTACACTGAGAAAAAGTGAAACTCTTCCTTTCATGTTTGTTTTTTTCAAAAACAAATTTATAAACACAAGAGTATCAATGATGAATTTACTAGTGTTGTGTCGATGCCACTTTTTGGTCCTGATACCGATACCCGGAAAAAGACTAAAACAAAGTCAATCCAGTAGGACTTTTTATTGCCTACCTGGAATTGTGACAATAGTTGAATAAACCTTTGGCTCTCAAAATGGTATTGTGCCTTACTTGTTGGTCCTCGCCGATACTGATACCACCATTTTAGAGCTGAATAAGGGCCCCGTCCGATACTGATATCAGTATCGGTGCAACACTAATATTAACACACGTCTAGTTCCTGTGCTCCCTGAAGGCAACGGCTTGGAATATTTTGTGTCTTCTAGTGATCTTCTCTAAATGATCTAATCTCTCATATATCAGTTATCATTTCAATCTTTTTTTCAGTTTTAATTATTTTTTTAATCATTAAAATATTTTCCAGAAGACAATCTTTTCTTCTGTTTCCAAATACTGTTACAGTTTAAAATAATTTTTCTGAATTCCAAAAGAACAAAACAAAAAAAAGGCTTTTTTAAAACAAATTTTATTGCCACAATTTAGCTCCGTAATAATACGGAAGAGGATTAGGGCCACTGAAAAAAAAAAAAGTTAACTGATTTTTAAATTTTATTTCAGTTCAATATGGGAAAAAAGTCAAAATTCTGACTTTTTCCTCAGAATTCGGACTTTAATCTCAAAATTTTGGATCTTAATGTAGATGGGCACCATGAAGGCAGAGATGTGGGAGCACTCAGCTTCACTGACAAAGATGTGAGTTGTTTGAGAGGGCCAGTGACACATTGATGGAAAATGACGGAATTAGGCAACTTTTTACGTGCCCGCGGGGTCCCCTCATTAATGGAGGAGCAGAAGGTCATTAAAACAAGAGAGCTAGTCTCTAAAACAGACATGGCTATGGCTTGATGCTAACATGTTTGTTAACTGTTAGAATTCTGAGAAAAAAAGTCAGATTTCTGAGAACAAAGTCAGAATTCTGACTTTTTTCCTATGTTAAACTGAAATAAAATTTTAAAATCAGTTAACATTTTTTTCCTAATCCTCTTCCGTATATTAATCCCCTTTAAACACTTAAAATAAAAATAAAAAATGTTGACATGATAACCATTCTAGGAAGTCAACCGTTAGGGGGCAGCAAAACGCTTACTTATCAGCAAGTTTTGTTTTGTCTTTTTTATCTAGGAGGCACTGATTATAAGGGATTTAACTTGATCTAATGTTGCCATAAATTCTTAAACGTATTTATATTGATTTGCTTTCCTCTAACTCATAATGTGAGGAGTTTATTTTTTCCTTTTAGGTCTAGAAATATTAAAAAGTTTAGCATTTATGGCAAATGAGACACAAACAAAGTCACTATGAGGGTTTAAAATAAGTTTAAATAAGGTTCAAATGAATAATATGTGATAAAGAGGTTGGGGGTGTGAATGTGTCTCTTTGGGTGAGAGGATTCCAGAAAGCGGGCTGGTTTCACTTAAAGGCTTGGACTTTGGAAACTGTCGTGCATGTTAAGCCTCTTAGGACGCACCACCATGACAGATGCAGAGAATGCCAATCAGCTGCTCCCGCTGCGCACATAAACTTCCCACACAGTCTGCTCCACACTTCTGACACACTTCACAGTAAACCAGCTTACCGACCTGCTGTTGACAACCGAAACATCAACAGAACCCTCAGGGGAAAATGGAGCCATCGGTTCTGCGCCACGTCTAACGTTTAAGACCAGATCCTGATCCGTAAACTGAGGCATGTTACCCCGCGATGTCGCGAACCAGAAGCCAGGCGGGCGGGTTTCAGAGCCGTTTGACGGAGGAGACCGTCCGACGGTTCCGCCGCGGCGCTTCAAGAACCGGGAGTTCCCCATGAGCGCAATGCGCCGCTGGTCCGGTTCCGCTCCGGAGCGAAGGGTCAACTGCGTTCTGGTCGGAGACGGAGCCGTGGGGAAGAGCAGCCTCATCGTGAGCTACACCACCAACGGATACCCCACGGAATACATCCCCACCGCGTTTGATAACTTCACCGGTGAGCTCCGCCGTTACGCGCGGCTTTTACGCATTTGGCACAACTTGTTCCACGTTCTTACCACTGAAACTAAACGACTGTTTGGGATTTTTTTTTCTTTCCAGTGATGGTTGTGGTTGATGGGAAACCAGTCAGACTGCAGCTGTGTGACACCGCTGGTCAGGTCAGTTTGTTTTTGTCTTCTTTATCACATAAAGTCCTCACTGCATGATGTGTGGCGGCTGCACGTTAAACGCTCTTTATTTCCTCCCTGCCACTGCACCGCCATGCTAGAAATGGGGGCCAGTTGATGGATCAGTTAATGTAAGTCATTCCTGATCAGTGTGTTCTGACTTTTCCCCCTTTATGTTTTGTTTGCACCTTGCAGTTTTGGTCCGAACCTACTGGATGCAGTAGCTCAGCATCGCCCCCTGCAGGATGAAACCTTCCTGTTTAATGGGCATTTAGCTACTGTCATCCTGTGGCTTCTCCGCCCTGTTTGTATGGAAGCGAATCGTTACCATATTTCAAATGAAGAAGTATTTCCAGAAATGCTTTTTAATTGTAAGAATGTGGATGCATTACTAGACTTATAAATAAAATTAGTAATCAATCATCCTATTTGCATTTTAGTTTTTTTTCTTCAAGACTGCTCATCTTTTTACTTATGTACCCCAGCAAATACACATCAAAATTCAATTTGAAATGTAAAATTTGAAACTGAAAAAGTATTTCCAGAAATGCTTTTTCATTTGAAATATGGTAACGATTCGCTTCCATATGTTTAGGTTTAGCACTTGTTTATTTATGTAGAGACATAACATGGAATTATTCAGAGTATGACGTCTTTATTAAGCAGGACATTACAGTTTTTAGCTGCTCTGCTCTTTTTTTAGAGCAGCAATAGTGTGACCCTATCAGCTGCTTAATCAGTCAGTCTGAAGGCTGCTGCCAAACCGATACCTGTTACCTGAATAAGAGTTCTGGCCTCAGTGTTGGCTCCCATATGTTTCAGGCAGTAAGGTGTCACTCTATGGTCTATACAGACAGATAAAACGCAGTTTTATCAGAGGCTTACTGGGCTGTCTCTAAAGTACCTAAAGTGAGAGGAATGCAATGACAGAATGAAAATAAACCATGGTATCCATTCATTTTATAAACAGGGTTAAACATCATATGTCTGCAGATTAAAGCAGTTTTTTCCTTTCAGAAATGTTTCCATTTGGTTCTGAATAACCCAGACCTCTTCAGCTTCCTATTAATTATCCCTTTATTTTTGTTTTCATTGCATATTTCATTCCCAAACTCCTTTTATTAATAACTTATCCGTAAGACCTATGCAGTATTGTATTTCAAATGCCTCCAGACCTCTCTTTATATTATCTATGGTTGATCGTTTTGGTATTTTTGCATGAAGACCAATTAGCTCATAAAACAGTTGGAAAAGAATGCAGACATGGTTAGGTGTATGTTGGTTTTTTCTCTGTTTTCTTTAAAAACCATGGTTGCAACGTGGCAAAATTTGGAATAGTTTAATAATTATCTATCTATCTTTCTATGGAAACTGAAGAAAGATATTTAAACCTGCAAGACTTGAAACTGCAAAGAAAATATATAAAACTATGCATGCACTTGTAATTTCTGTGAAAGGTTTAGTAAAGTATTTGTGATGTTTTAAAGATTTTTCTGGTTCCCACGGTCCTGAATTGCTTGCATGTAATATTTTATTTAAAAAAAATATAGCTCCTGTCATCTAAGCTCCACCCTGACGCTGCAGGGCCGTCAGAGAAAAACAAAAACTTGAACCTGGAAAGTAGTTTTAAACATTTCTATTGAGTTTTAAAATCTTTTTTTCTGTTTTAAGTTTTCCTTTCAGTTTTAGCTCTTTTCAATAAAAAAAAAATTATTTTATTTTTTTAAACTGCAAGCTAAAAAGATATTTTTAGTTTTTTCAGCTTGGAAAAAAAGGTTTTTGAATGCATTTTATGGCCCTTATTTAGCTTCATAGATGGAAAATGTTTAGAGGCCCTAGAAACTTAATTTATTAGAAATCCTTTTTTATTTTTCATTTTCATTTGAGCAAATTTTCAGAGAGGTCTTAGTTTCAGGACAACAAATTTATAGTTTTCAGTCTTCTTTATATTATTATTTTATGTTCGCCGCATCAAATTCTTGAATATTTAAGTTTACAGCTGTAATTAAACAAAATCTGTTTTTAATTACATTACCAAGCCCCCACATTTCTGTTGAAAGAGCTTAAATAAATGATTTACTATATTTATTCTACCATGAAAACATTTACAGTGACAAAAATACAGAAAACCTTTATTTCCTTCAGACCGACTGAAAGCCTTTAGATGAATACGGGTCCAAATGAGAACTAGCTTTCGTTTAATCCTGTATCTGAAAAACAATATGCAAATATGTGAAAATAATTAGCTAAGTATTTTGAAATAGTGTTGAGTCACATTAGGGAGTTCAGTACAGAAGAGGATTAAGGCCACTAAAAAACTAAAAGAAACATTAACTGATTTTTAAATATTATTTCTGTTTAATATGGGAAAAAAGTCGGAATTCTGACTTTGATCTCAGAATACTGACAGATAACAAACATGTTAGCATCAAGCCGTAGCCATGTCTGTTTTAAAAACTAGCTCTCTT
>NW_015151253.1:42608-47270 GCF_000732505.1 Cyprinodon variegatus | reverse complement strand
GTTTTGGAAAATATCAGCGTTTCGTGTTCGTTTTGACTTCGTGTGGACGGGGCCTTAATGTTAGAATACAGACTTTTATAGTCATACCTATTAAAGCAAAGTTATAATAATACAAAATAATGAGACAAAGTGATATTAATGCGATTTCAATTTTCCCTGCAGGATGAGTTGGAGCGCCTCCGGCCGCTCTGCTACAAGAACGCAGACGTCTTCCTCCTCTGCTACAGCGTGGTTCGCCCCTGCTCCTTCCGCAACCTCACCAACAAATGGGTTCCTGAGATCCACCAACTGTGCCCCGGCGTTCCCCTGGTCCTGGTCGGTACCCAGCTGGACCTGAGAGAGGATGTGGACGTTCTGATCCACCTGGCGCAGAACCAGCAGCGGCCGGTGAGCACCGAGGAAGGCCAGAGGCTGGCCCTGGAGCTCGGGGCGGTGGGCTTCGCGGAGTGCTCCGCGCTGACCCAGAAGAACCTGAAGGACACTTTTGATGCAGCCATCCTGGCCAGCTTCCAGCAGACGGAGAGTACCGTGGCCCAGCAGCAGAGGCTGACTCTGAGGAAGAAGACCCCGGATAAGATTAAGAGCCTGTCAGAGGGATGGTGGCGGAAGCTCAACTGTCTGATTGGAGAGGGGAGCTGTGAACTCAAATGAGAAGTTAGATGTTGTTAGTTTTTATTTTAGCCAGCTGTTCAGTGAAGGCATCACAACCCATGAGATCAGAAACACGTGCATACAGGACAACTTAGAAAACTGCACACAACCTTCATTAGTCTTTCACAATCATACAGTCAGTGGGGAGTGTTGAGAGCAGAGCGCTTGTGCTCTGAAAAGGTTGCAAGTATCCGGTTCGATTCCACAGCCTGCACTCTGGGTCCCTGAGCAAGACCCTTAACCCCACTCTGCTCCCTGGGCGCCACACAATGGTAGCCCACTGCTCCCTAAGGAGATGGGTTAAATGCAGACAGTGAATTTCTCCAGAGTGAGATCAATAAAGTTTAATTATGACATTATTCTATGTTAGCAAATTTCCTACACAGTCTATAAGTATTCCATCCTTCCATCTAGCATCCATATTTAAAGCCTGCCCGTTGGACACATATCAGATTCATTTCAAACATTTGTATTCATTTTGAAATTTAAAAAGAATTGAAAACCTTAGAAATTGGCTTTGACTTGAATGATATGTAGGAAAACATTGTTAGAAATAATATATTTATAGTATTTATTTATTTATGTATTATTATATTAAATTATGTATTTATTGCACTCTATTTATTTTTGTATCACCACCATTGACCATGTTGTTTTATTGAGCTAATTTAGGGCTGCATTTCTTTTTAGAAAAGACTGAAAGAAGTTATACTGGAAACTGAAAACAAATTTGGAAACTGAATATTTCTCAAACTTAGAAAAGATTAAAAACTGAAAAAAAAAATGGAAATAAATGAAGGAAACCGAAAAAGAAATGTGAAACAAAATTTTTTTTAAACTGAATATTTCTAAAACTTAGAAAAGATTAAAAACTGAAAAAAAAATGGAAATAAATGAAGGAAACTGAAAAAGAAATGTGAAACAAAAACGTTTTAAAACTGAATATTTCTCAAACTTAGAAAAGATTAAAAACTGAAAAAAAAATGGAAATAAATGAAGGAAACTGAAAAAGAAATGTGAAACAAAAACGTTTTAAAACTGAATATTTCTAAAACTTAGAAAAGATGAAAAACTGTAAAAAAAAATGGAAATAAATGAAGAATTTGAAACTGAAGAAATGTTCATAACTATTTTTCAATCCTATGGATTTTTCCTTTTTGATTTTAAGTTTTTTTTTTTCACGTACAAATTGTTCACCCCTTAGGCTAGTGGGTGGGCTTTAGGTGACATGAGGTGTGGAATGATGCTAGAGTTTAGGTGCCTGGATAAAATATTACTAGCTGTTACATTCGGGGGTTGTGGGAATTAGTTGTCTTTAAAGTATTTCTTTCTTTCAGTTTCATTTTTTTATAGTTTTCAATTTTTTTTCAGTTTCAGAATAAGTTTTTTTTTTTTTTTTTTTTACAAACTTAATGGCCCTAACTTAGCTGCATATTTCTTAATAAAAGTTTCTTACCTCTGATGAAATGTTGTTTTTTTCACTTATATTTAACATTTTAAGCAATGATGTCAAATTATACGTTCTGCTTCCTCACAGTAGTTCTACATGGAGTTCTGCTCTTTAAATTCACCTGCCAAACACAACAGAAGTCAGCTTTGTATTTTGTCTTTCTAAGAAATAGGTTTCAGGTTGAGAGACAGACAATCGACAATCCCTTCGTGGTTCTGCCGTGTCCTTTAGGAAAGATTAAGATTAAACTTTGGCTCCTCTTTGCTCTCTGATTCAGTCGGCCTGTTTGAACCTCTGCTAATAGAAGCGGACAGGACCACCTGGGCCAGATTAGACCGGCATATGGAGCCTGATTTCCTCACCACAGAAACATCACGCCTCAAGGAGAAAGACAAGCTGTTAACTGCACTATTAAAGACAAAACCAGACCAATTAGAGGTGAACCTCTTCTATTTATGGCAACAAATACCATTATAAAGAATCCTGCTCTTTTTTTCCCCACAGTAATAATTAATCATATTTTAAAGGTGTATTTTAACAAAGGTTTTAACTTCTAAAAACTATCTTTGAGGATGGGCCAGTTTTAAAGTTAATACAAGATCATTGTTCTGATAGGACACGAGGTTCAATCAAACTGTCTCAGATAAAATTAATCGTGTCATAATTATCAGGCCCTGATAACATACCTGGGCAGGTGTATAAGCAGTGTGCAGATCAGCTGGCTGGTGTCATCACAGACATTTTTAACGCCTCCTCTTCCCTCCATTAAAGACATTTCATCCCAGCGCTGCCTGTCCTGACCCCTAACCCCCCCACCCTCTGGGAAGAGACTTCGAAGCATTGGATGCAGGTCCAGCAGATTCCAGAAAAGATTCTTCCCCACCGCCATTAGACTGCTGAATGTTTTGTAGAATAGGTTATTTTATGTATATAAAATAATTGTTTAGAACTGTAATTATACAGTCATATGTTTATATTGCTAGTTTTGTTATGTATTTATTACTGTTTTCAAGGCTGCACTTTAAAATATGAAATTGTCTAGAGCTGTTCTAAAGGAAATTTCTTTTTTACACTCCTTTTTTCTACTGACTGACTAAATCAATGTCCTTTCTGTCGGAGTCTGTGTAGCATACAGTGCTTGTTGGTCTGAAAGTGCGTTCCTTCCTTCTTACTTATTTATTTACTCCGTACTAACATTTTTCATTAAAGGCAAAGCAAGTTTATTTATATAAAACCATTTCAGTGGCAAGACAAAAAAGATAAAAATAAAATAAAAATAGGTGAATACAGTTGATCTGAACTAGTTGATCTGGAGCTAAAGGATCAACTGAAACGTTAACGATCCCTGAGAGAGTTTAGGTTTAGAACTGAAACAGCGGCTGATCTGAGATCCAAGATGGAGGTCAAAGGTTTGTTTCTTTTTTTTTTTAAGAAAAAACATTTTTTTAAGTTAAAAATACTGAGCCTAAAGACAGTAAAGGTAGCCTCGTGAGACCATCCTGATCTTGCGAGCTTTCAAGGTTTCACTCGCTCATCAGTCTGGAGACTCTCCGTGGATATTGAATGGTGATTATCTAGGGGATCATTTGGAGTGGGTCCATGGTAAACAGGATTATAAAAGTGATGTTATTGGTGTGTGGGGGGGGCTTTGTGAAACCTTCAAAATTAGTCATTTGAAAATAGAAGAATAAGAAAAGAAGTTGGTTCTGTTTACATCTTGTGTTTGTTGAAGGATTTCCTTCCTAGATTCTATTCTATGTTGTTGAAGCTTTTCTTATGCTATGTTCACACCGCATTCGCTTTGGGCAGCAGAAGCAGCTGGTTTACTTGCAAAGTCTATGGTTGACGCATCTTTGATGCTCCTGAAGCTCATCTGATATTAATGTGTACAAGCTACAAAAATGAAATAGCAACTTTTTTGCTGCCCAAAGCATGCGCAGTTTGAACGTAGCATTACAGTTTTTGTGTTCCTCATTGCTACAGGCTAAAAAAGGGCCATTCATGATTAAAATAACTTAACATAAGGTTAGGTTGTTTTATAAAACCAACATTAAAACAGGTTTGGGAGAGGGCTGTTTTATCTTTCTATATTTGTGACACAGAGAAAAATGTCTTAACATGTTCATTTAAAACAAAAACAAAAAAACAAAGAAAAAAAACATACCTCCTGGAGATGAGATAAAGACAAAACTAAGTCCACTTTGACTTGAGGCATTGGGGATCAAAAGTTATCAAAGGAATTTTTCTACATCAAAGCATGTGGGCGTGGCCAAGCGTCAAACTTGGTCATTAGGCAGGGAAACAAAGGGTAAGCCCCATGCCATGTTAAGACTGAGAGATGTGAAACTTGGACCACTCATGTAGCCCCTCAGAACCTACAAAAAAGCCTCTGGGAGCCATGTTCCAAAACCCACAGGAAGTCAGCCATTTTGAATCAAAGCCATCATTAGCTTTTTCGCCTTTATATTGTATGTTAGCTAACTCCTCCTTAAGCGATTGAGCTGCAAACTTCTAACTTGCTGAGCCTAGACTTAAGACATAAGGGATCAAAAGTTATCAAA
>NW_015151253.1:30954-41789 GCF_000732505.1 Cyprinodon variegatus | reverse complement strand
GGTACAGGAACTATAGGCCTTCGCAGCGCTGTCGCTGCTCGGGCCTAATAAACGATACAGAAACAATAGGCTCTCGCAGCAGTGCTGTCGCTGCTCGGGCCTAATATTAAACGATACAGAAACAATAGGCTTTCGCAGCGCTGTCGCTGCTCGGGGCTAATAAGAAACTTTCGAAATACAATAGGCGCTCGCAGCGCTTTGCTGCTCTGCCCTAATTATTTTAAATGTTTGTCACTTTTAGTTAGCTGTGATCATCCCTTGATCATCCCTACATCAGAGTAAACATTTTCCCATATTAAACTCAAATCAAATAAAAAAATATCAGTAAACATTTTTAGTTATTTCGAGTAGCCCTAATCTTCTGCCACAGAAAAGAGTCAGAATTCTGACTTTAATCTCAAAAATCTTTCCATATTAAACTCAAATAAAATAAAAAAAATGAGTTAACTTTTTTCTTTTTTTACTTTTTTCCTCTTCCATAGGAAAAAGTCTTTTTTTTCTCAGACTTCTGACTTAATATCAGACTTCCTAGATTAGAATTCTGATTTTTTTTTCCCATATTAAAAAAATTAATACATTTTTGTTTGACTTCTTACAGTGTCCCTAATCCTCTTCTGTAGGTACATGCCTGTATTATAGATGCATACTTGAAGCAACTGCTTAGTCAATTCCACTAAAACCCAAACATAAACCTCCTGTCTCTAAACGGACACAGGAAACCGGAACCTTCTTGCTGCAAGGCAGCAGTGCTACCCACTGCTCCACTGAGCAGCCCTGCTTTAATTCCAATACATAAGAAACATTAGGTTATATATAATTAGCTTTGCATTTACTGGGTTTTTAGCTGTTCTTCCTCTTTTGAAAAAACAGTGTATCTTTAGCATCTAGTAGCTTTATTGCTGTTGTTTTTTTAAGTAGACAGACAGGAAATAGGATTACAGGGATGGTGAAGACACGTGGCAAAGGTTTAACTTATGATGGCCGTGTCGAGGACCAAAGTTTTTCTAAGTGGGTCGCGCACAACTACTGCACTACCACTGACCATTAATCATTTTTTAGACAACTTTTCACTTTTACTCCTCACATTTTTTTGCAACTATCTCTACTTTCTACTCCTTACTTTCTAAAAATAGACTTGTTAGTTTTGTTTCACTCGAGCTCATTCTCATTGTGGCCGGTTGGTACAAAAAAAACAAAAAACATCAAAATAATGTTTCATCCAGACAATTTATTTCTTTGTGGTTGGACTCGGTGCTGCACCAATGTGTTGTTTGCCACATATCAAAATAAATCGTTTTTCAAGATGAAGCAAAGTTAAATTTGACTCTGTTAACCTTTGGTTATAAAACTAAGGAAATTTTCATCCAAAATTACAGAATATGTTCCTTTAACTATTTTTCCTGCATTATACTTTAAGTAATTTTAAAGATGGTAGTTTTTGGTCGTGTTTTTAAACTGTTTTTTTGACAGGATCCACCACAAGGAGGTTTGTTCTTCTATGGAGAGATGAGATAAGCTGAGGATCCCTGCCCACCATACCAGAACCCAAAACCAGCATAAAGAGGTTCAGTGAATATGATGTTAAAGGTATAGAGGTGGATTAGTATGTCAGAAGAGACTCTGTAGAAAGACAGAACACCGGCAGGAAAGTCCACATACACTGCTACACGGTTGGAGACATAGGAGGAGGAAAGAACAACCTCTTTCTGATTGTGGCAGACGGCGTAACCAATGGTAGAGCAGCTCAGACTCCAGGACTTTTCATTTCTTCCAAACAAGCATTCACCTCTAGTTCCTTTCCTTCCGATTCCTATATAACTCACAGCTATGTGAACCACTCCTTCCCACTCCACCTCCCAGTAGGAGCGGCCAACCAGTGCGTCCGTGCAGAGCAGCTGACTGAAGTGAAACCTGTTGGGATGATCTGGATAGGGCTGCTCCTCTTTTACTGTGGCCACTTTCCTGTTGCCGTGGGACAGTTGGAGCTTTATGTGGGCCGTGTTCAGGTCCAACGTCAGTTCACAGAAATCTGAGAGAAAGAGCGAGACGACATAATTCCGTAAAAATTCAAAAAATATCCACTGGACTTGGTTTTCAAGATTTGAAGACGTTTCGCCACCTCTCCAGGAAGCTTTCTCAATTCAAATGAGACGACATAAGTTTATCAGGAGGCTTCAATCATTGCTTTCATACGCTGTTTTATCAAGACTGAGTTTAGTTCATAAATTCAACTTAACAAACACTCACACTTCTTCAGACCACGTTTTAGTCTCTGTTGTCCATCATATTCCAGTCTGCAAGAAGAAAAATTCAGTTTTTAGACATTAAAAAGCAAAATTCAGTTGTTAAAAATAATGTTTGAAATATCTTTACATAATTCAATTATGCTTATCAAATAAGACAGATTAAAGCCATTAAATAAATCTGTACACTTATGAGAGCCTGTTCGTGTTTTCTTAGTGACTCCTCAGTGAACCACAAACTCTGTTAAAAATGTCTCAAAGAGTTCTTTGGTTGTTAATTAGTTTCCTAAATTCTGTCATGAGGCGGTGTTTGTTAGGAGGACCCAAATGCAGAGACCAGTAAGCAGAGGTGAATTAAGTCTGTTTATTTAGGTTCACAGATCCAGGGGCAGGAATCAGAGTCCAGCTGAAAATAATAAACGTACCAGAACCAAGGAGACCTCGGGGGTAAACCAAACCTCAAGGAGCCAGGAAGAGACGAGACAAGGCAGGCAGATGTTAGACGGGGAAGGCAGGCAGAAGTTAGATTAGGATCCAGCAAACATGAACTGAAGAGGGAGGGCTTTTAAAGGGGACAGAGACAAAGAGAGAGCTGACGAGGAAATTGAAAACAGGTGCAGGCAGAACAGAAAAACAGAGCAAGGGAGGACACAAGAGGGCAGCAGAGGACAACAAATGGAAAACCAAGAAAAACAGGAACAAACAGACCAAGACTCTGACAAATTCTGCTCCATTGGTTTAACATGTTTCTGCACCCCCAGCGATAACACACAAGTTAAAATGTATCGCCAAAAATTTTATCTTTTTCTAAGCCAACCAGAAGCAAATCCCTAGAATCGAGCTTCTCTCTCAATGTTGTTCAATGGCATGTACCATCGCTAATATTATCTGAAATGATTTTGTACATACAACTTCTAGATTACAACACATTCATTAAAAATTTGCTCCTTTAATAATCAGTGGTCCAGCCAGGCAGCTTCATATAATGACATCACATGTTGCTGCTTAATTTTCTCCAATGGCTAGAAAAGTCTTATTTGAATTTACTTTTTTCTGAAATTTTAAAAGTTTGGAGTGTGGAGGTAAAGAGGAACACCGGGTCCTCTTTGCTGATGTAAATATTGTTGGAGTTCGGACCTGTCCTGTTTTGTAGATGAGCCAAACTGCACAGAGGTTAGATGAATACAGGGCTGACTGAATAGTGGACATGATCATCAGCTCCTGGGAAAGGTTGCACTTCTTGAGTTGTTCCAAAAAATCCAGTCTGTGCTGTGCCTCCATGCACACAATGTGAAGATCAACTCAACTCCCAAGAAAGGGTGGTAGCCAGGATGTACAAAAGATCAATATTGTTAAAGTTGATGAAAAGATGGATGACTGCACCAGTGGGTCAGCTGCCTCCTGTCTGTTTGCAGACTCTTCAACGTCCGCGATCAGACCAATGATGCTGGTGTCATCACCAAGCTACAGGACTCTCACGGATGATTCCAATCAGTTGAAGTAACTTGTTAGAAGAAGATTTAGGAGAGAACTTACCCGGGGTGCACATTTGCTAATGGTGGGGAGCTGCTGGTTATCAATGTTTTTTTTTTATACAGGAATAATCAGCAATTTATAGGAATCCAGGTTGTGTGGTCTGTTTATGTGCCCTGTTTTCGTTGGGCCTCCCTGCACACCTGTGGCTCATTGGACCATTATCTGGAGGAGTATTTGAGCAATGGACTGTCACTACCTCGACACCAGATGTTTGCCAGTTTTGGGCAATCTACCCCAGCTAAAGATTAGCTGAGTCTAACTTGAGCTTTGTTTCTCTGAGAGTTATGTTCTTTTGTCCTTGTTCTTCGTGAGGAAGCCTTCCTGTTTAACTGGATACCTGGACCTTCTCCCCCTGGAAGGAAAGTCTGAGTTCACACTGAGCAACTTCCAATCAGAAATCCGACTGACAGTCCGCTCCATTACTCCTCCAGGTCCAACGTTTGTCTACCTGTTCGTTCTCCAACATGTTACATATTCTCTGGACAATCCCACACAGACTGGATTCAAGGATTGACAAGAGAAAGTACCTCTCCTGCTTAAATCTTACGAAATCCAAAATTCCCTTGGTCCCTGAACTGATCTCTGTGATCTTCCCTCCTCACTTCAGGTTCCGGTTCACCAGTTTACTGAGCTCCAGATTCTACGCCAGATCTCTTTTTCCCCAATAAATCTGTTGAACTTTTCCCCTGGTTCTCTGAGTGGTTACTCTGTATGTGGGTCAGATTCATTAAACCGATCATGACAGCAATCAGCTGTGTTCCATAGGCAGAAAACTTTCAACTAATCTATTAGTTCTATTAGCATGTTTGATAGAATTTTCTCTATAGAGTGCCTTGAGATAATATGTTTGGTGTTATCTGAATAAACTGAATTCAAATTAATTGAACTTTGAGAAGAAGAGACCAATGTGATGTAGCTATGAAAATAAAAGTCCATTCAAATTCTAAAAAGGTCTGAAAATATGTCAAGTATATGTGAAAGAAGCTATCTTCTAAGATACCCTCTTTAGAATATACTTGCCATATTTTCAGGGTCATAGTTTCAAAGTAGGTAGATAATGGGATCACCAACGCTGGGGGATTTTACTTTATGGTCAGACTTCATGGTCTTTTCAACAAGTGAATAAGTAATTTGCCCAAAATGTATTGAAAAGATGCATCAGCTGCTCTCACTACCCAATATCTTCCACATATAAACAAAACTGATGGTCCTTAACTAAGCAGTATTAAACTAACAATTATTGTTTTGAGTGAAAATGAATCCAATTCAATAGAATGCATGAACATGAATCTGACCTGAGAATCTCTAGTCTGGAAAGTGGATCCTCCAATCTAGCCAAAAGCAAATCTTTCCCTGAATCTCCAGGGTGATTGAAACTCAGGTCCAGCTCTCTGAGATGGGATGGGTTAGTTCGCAGTGCGTACTCCAGGAAAGAACAGCCCTTCGCTGAGATCATGCAACCCGATAACCTGCAAACAAACAACGAAAAAATTATAATCTTGTCGGCAACTCTTAAAATACACACAGTAGAATATAATTAGTATCAGAATGAAGATAGCAGATTAGAATCTGTGTTAGTGATGGAAAATTGTCAAAATACCAGGAGAAACATGCAAAAAGACTATCAGCACTTATAAAATGGGTTACATTGCTATAACATTGACACAGATGTTTCATTTGATTATTAGAAGACTTTATTTCCTACATTCCAATTCAATACAATGTAGGAATAAAAACGTTTTTTTCTACTCAGTATACAATGCTATATTTTAAAAGCTGTGATGGACAGGTGAACTGTCCAGGGTGTACCCATAGACTGTTGGAGATAGACACCAGCCCCACTGCGATACTAGATACGCAGTAGACTGTGCGTCAGTGTAACACAGGAGGTCTGGAGATGCTACGTTGGTGTAGCTTCTAGGTCTTGAAACGAGGAAGAGAGAGGAGAGAGTGACAGTATCACGGGGGTCTCTGGTCCTTGTTGAAAAGGCTGGTAGTGGATGGGAAAAAAAACTGTTCTTGTGGCGTGAGGTTTTGGTCCTGATGGACTGCAGCCTCCTGATGGAGGGAAGTGAATGAAATAGTGTGTGACTGGGGAACGAGGAAACAGCCACTATCGTCCCTGCATGCCTCAGAGTCCTTGAGGCGTAGAGATCCTGGAGAGATGGAAGATTGCAGCCAATCACCTTCTCTGCAGACCAAATTTTTTTCAAAGGTTGCAGGAAGTACATCCTCTGCTGGGCTTTCTTTGTGGGGAGTTGATGTTCAGCTCCCACTTTAGGTCCTGTAAGATGATAGTTCCCAGGAAGCTGAAAGACTCAACATTGTCAATTGTGGAGTCAAGGGGGAATGGGATAGCTGGGACTGAGTTCTTCCTGAAGTCCACAACCATCTCCACTCTTTTTAGAGTGTTGAGCTCCAGGTTGTTCTTCCTGCACCAGGTTACCAAATGGTCAACTTCCCACTTGTAGGTGGACTTGTCACCATCAGAGATAAGTCCGATAAGACTGGTGTCATCCCCCAAATTCAGAGGCTCGACAGACTGATGACTGGAGGTGCAGCTGGTGCACAGGGAATAGAGCAAGTGAGAAAGAACACAGCCCTGCGGAGAACCAGTGCTGATGAGCTGGGAGTCAGAGACATGTTTTCCAGCTTCATGTGCTTCTTCCTGTTAGACAGGAAGTCTGTGATCCACCTGCAGGTGGAGTCAGGCACACTCAGCTGGGAGGGCTTCTACTGAAGCAGAGCTGGGGTGATTGCATTGAAGGCTGAAATCTACAAGCAAGCTCCTGGCGTAAGTACCTGGGACACGCCTACCGACAGGGGGGGACAAAGGTGTCAACTGTCCCAGGCCCAGGACAGAGGGGGGCCCGAAATTGACACTCTGATATTTTCAGAAAATATTTGTGAGAAAAATATTTAATAGTATATATATACATATATCTGCATTAGGTAAATGTAATATGTTTTCTTTAAATAAGGGGCTATTAGAACTCCCCCAATCCAACATAAAATAGTTTGACCAGGACAACAGTGGGCTGCAACTTTTAAAGTTAATTTCGCTGCAAACTAAGAATATCAGGATTTCAGAAGTCCATCGCAGAAAAAAAAAAGAGGGAAGATGAAAACAAAGGCTTGAGGGATTTTATGAGTAAATATAAATACACTCAGGAACAGGTCCAGGAACGAAATTGATGAAGAATGATGGGGGCGACCGTGTTGTCCAGGGCCCTAGCTGTGGAACCCAGGTGCAGGAGGATGTAGTGAGAAGCCAAGTTGACAGCGTCGTCTGCAGACCTGTTGGCTCTGTAGGCAAACTGTAGAAGGTCCAGGAGGGGGTCAGTGATCTCTTTCAGGTGTGAAAGTGCAAGAGTTTTCACTGACATGATTATCTTCATATTAGGCAAAAGCTCGCTAAATGTCCACTTTTGTTGTATCCCACTAAATAAAAGTAAAAACACTCATAAGGTGGTAAAAAATTGTTTTCCCATCTATTTCTCTATTCTAAGCCATGATTGCTTGTTTTGTTTTTCCATCTTGCTCTAAATTGTCCCCTGAGGGCGGACACCTGCCAGACAGGGCTGGGAGTGAAGGCTTATCACTGCTGTTTTTCAGTGTGGGGTATTTTGGAAATGGAGTAAAATACCTTTAGGTTTAAGGTTATAAAGAATTCCCCTGTTTGCTCTAAACGGTCTTAAACTTGTTTTGGTGAAGCTGTATGTAAAAAACCCTCCCGGTTTTCTACTGAGTGTCAAGTAGTTAGTGGAATCCTTTGTCTGAGCAGAAGAGGCAGAACAGAGTAAAAGTGTCTGTTCTTCCTTGCAAGGATTAATAAATACTGCTAAGGACCCCCAATCTTGTTCTCATGGAATCAGACTAAGAACTTTTTTTTTCTATATAACACTAACTTTTTAAAAAGGTACAAGACTACCACTTTAACCTCTAGTTGGTTGCAATTAAAGTACTGTTAAACCAGGTCTGATCATGCTCCTTAAGGTGCTTTCATGATGTATGGGACAATTTAACAGGGATAACTAAATTGGGAGGACACAAGATACACTCACTGGCCACTTTATTAGGTACCCCATGCTAGTAACGGGTTGGACCCCCTTTTGCCTTCAGAAGTGCCTCAATTCTTCGTGGCATAGATTCAACAAGGTGCTGGAAGCATTCCTCAGGGAGTTTGGTCCATATTGACATGATGGCATCACACAGTTGCTGCAGATTTGTCGGCTGCACATCCATGATGCGAATCTCCCGTTCCACCACATCCCAAAGATGCTCTATTGGATTGAGATCTGGTGACTGTGGAGGCCATTTGAGTACAGTGAACTCATTGTCATGTTCAAGAAACCAGTCTGAGATGATTCCAGCTTTATGACATGGCGCATTATCCTGCTGAAAGTAGCCATCAGAATTTGGTTACATTGTGGCCATAAAGGGATGGACATGGTCAGCAACAATACTCAGGTAGGCTGTGGCGTTGCAATGATGCTCAATTGGTACCAAGGGGCCCAAAAAGTGCCAAGAAAATATTCCCCACACCATGACACCACCACCACCAGCCTGAACCGTTGATACAAGGCAGGATGGATCCATGCTTTCATGTTGTAGACTCCAAATTCTGACCCTACCATCCGAATGTCACAGCAGAAATCGAGACTCATCAGACCAGGCAACGTTTTTCCAATCTTCTATTGTCCAATTTCGATGAGCTTGTGCAAATTGTAGCCTCAGTTTCCTGTTCTTAGCTGAAAGGAGTGGCACCCGGTGTGGTCTTCTGCTGCTGTAGCCCATCAGCCTCAAAGTTCGACGTACTGTGCGTTCAGAGATGCTCTTCTGCCCACCTTGGTTGTAACGGGTGGTTATTTGAGTCACTGTTGCCCTTCTATCAGCTCGAACCAGTCTGGCCATTCTCCTCTGACCTCTGGCATCAACAAGGCATTTCCGCCCACAGAACTGCCGCTCACTGGATGTTTTTTCTTTTTCGGACCATTCTCTGTAAACCCTAGAGATGGTTGTGCGTGAAAATCCCAGTAGATCAGCAGTTTCTGAAATACTCAGACCAGCCCTTCTGGCACCAACAATCATGCCACGTTCAAAGTGCATGCCACTCAAATCACCTTTCTTCCCCATACTGATGCTCGGTTTGAACTGCAGGAGATTGTCTTGACCATGTCTACATGCCTAAATGCACTGAGTTGCCGCCATGTGATTGGCTGCTTAGAAATTAAGTGTTAACGAGTAGTTGGACAGGTGTATCTAATAAAGTGGCCGGTGAGTGTAGAATGCTAATTGTGTCATAATTATTATTTTTATTTTAATCAAAACTTCATCCAGTTTTAAAGCAATGTGTA
This sequence comes from Cyprinodon variegatus, assembly GCF_000732505.1. NCBI lineage: Eukaryota > Metazoa > Chordata > Actinopteri > Cyprinodontiformes > Cyprinodontidae > Cyprinodon > Cyprinodon variegatus. The sequence goes on along the minus strand of NW_015151253.1, from coordinate 32,653 downwards.
TTTGGATGCCCTCCAGACATTTTGATTATTAATGTGCTTAGTTGATGTATCTCAACAAAACCATATTTTGGAGGGTTTTAACCCAGCAAGCTGAAATCCAGGCATCACCTGAGAGTTTCCAGAAAGCAGTTGGAGCTCTGAAGTCCAACAGAAAGAAGCTTCATCCCCTGATCCCCAAGGTCATTGTTATTTAGATCCACCTGTTTCAGTTTGGAAGACTGGGAGCAGAACACTGATGATAACTCCTCGCAGCAGCTCTCTGTGATTGATGTTTGATTTAACCTGGTCGAAAACAGAGATTTCTGTCAGTATTGTGATTCGTTGTTTAAATTGCTCAGAAAAAAATGGCTTTCCATTTTCCCTATTCATCTCATTCCTTTGTAATGAGATGAGTAATTCACACATATTTAATGCTGAGTTGTGGATGTTACTGCGTCTGACCTGAGAGTTTCCACAGAGCATTGAGGACTTCCCAGAGCAGCACAGAGCAGCTTTACTCCTGAGTCCTGCAGGTCGTTGCTGCTCAAGTCCAGCTCTCTCAAACAACAGAACTTTGAGCTGAGGACTGATGATAACTCCTGACAGCTTCTTCCTGTGACGCCAACCTGGTATAACCTGATGGACACAGACATTTTTCACAGATGTATGACCATTATCTAGGAAATTTAAAAGAGTTTTCTTGATTAATGCTACATTCAGACTGGAAGCAGCAAAAAAGCGTCTGCTTCTTCATTACTGATGCTTGTACACATTGGGGTGAAGTGTGTCCAGATGCATCTGATGCTTCTGCTGCTCCTGTGTTCAATGGCAGAGAGCGGCTTTGCTATATTTGCTGTTATCTGGGTTAAAAAGTAGTTTTGTCAGGGTTCAGTGTTTCTGTGCTCTGCTTACTCTCTTCCACAGTTGGTTATTGCTGACAGGTGGGCGTGGCCCCGCACCTGTGTCTCGTTGAAACTGCTCAGCTGAGCTTAAGATGAGTTTTCAGTCTGCTGAAGGACGCCAGAGTGTTAAACCGCTGTGGTACGCCTAGGCCTCTATCCAGTCGACAAATCTCTGAAACCTGATGTTTTGGATTGCTGGTTCTAACCGGTCTCCTGTCTCCCTCAGTTGGTTGAGCTCTGGATTGCTCACCCGCCTGTCTCTGTGCTCTGAGGACTGGACTCTAAATCCCTGCTGCTCAGATTCTGCTCTGGCGTTTAAATCGAGCCCCCTCGGTACTACCGAGTCGGACAAGAGATTCCTTCCCTGGATTCACACTGGTTCCTTCAGCTGGTCCTCAAACTTGTCTCCGCAGCGGTGCTGCTCGGGCCCCCGCCTAAGTCCCACCTGTCGCCATCGGATAACTGTGAGTTACAGAACCCATTCCTCCACTCATCCTCCCTGGATAGGTTATCTGTACCTGGCGGTAAGCAGAGCAGCAACAGCGCAGGTTTCTTTTTATTTTCTTAGTCTTAATCAGTTTCCTCTTTGCTCCCGCAGAACTCCAAACACTGACGTTCCGAACCTCGTCTGCGGCTCCTGTTCTAAATTGACCTTATTTCTGTGTAGACAAATAAACATCTTAAACTGCTCCTGTTTTCCCCCATCTATGTCTGCATGTGGGCCATCCATCCATCCATCCATCCATCCATCCATCCATCCATCCATCCATCCATCCATCCATCCATCCATCCATCCATCCATCCATCCATCCATCCAT
>NW_015151253.1:16240-30831 GCF_000732505.1 Cyprinodon variegatus | reverse complement strand
ACCCCCGCTTATCCGGGGTCGGACCGCAGGGGCAGCAGCTTAAGAAGGGAGGCCCGGACTTCCCTCTCCCCAGCCACTTCTTCTAGCCCCTCAGGAGGAACCCCAAGGCCAGCTGAGAAACATAGTCTCTCCAGCGTGTCCTCGGTCTTCCCCAGGGCCTCCCCCCAGTGGGACGTGGCCGGAACTCCTCACCAGGGAGACGCCCAGGAGGCATCCTACCCAGATGCTCGAGCCACCTCAACTGGCTCCTCTCGATGTGGAGGAGCAGCGGCTCTACTCCGAGTCGCTCCCGGATGACCGAGCTTCTCACCCTATCTCTAAGGGAGAGCCCAGCCACCCTACTCGCTTGTATCCGTGATCTCGTTCTTTCGGTCATGACCCAGAGTTCATGACCATAGATGAGGGTAGGAACGTAGATCAACCGGTAAATCGAGAGCTTCGCTTTTTGACTCAGCTCTCTCTTCACCACGACGGACTGGTAGAGCACTTTAAAACCATGGCAAGTTTTAATATGTTTTTAAGTGAGAAAGTCCACCCTAAAATATTATATGTGCAGTTAATTCATCAAGATTATGACCCTGCCTTAAAATATTATTTCGCTTTCGGAGCTTATCAGACCTAAGAATCTAAGCTTTCCAATGATGTCTTACTTGTCTATACTGGTAAAAAGTTTACTGGTGGAATTGTATGCTTACTCCACTTAACATCCACCGGGCCGCTGGCGAACTGGTGGATGATAAGATGTCTCTAATTGCTAGATGTCTCTAAATGTTATCAGTTGGTGATTAACCAATAAAAAACTTAAATGTCTTTTCTTTTCAGAAGTGTCATGGAGATTTACAAAGAATATAACTCGACCTTACCTGAGAATCTCCAGCTTACAGAGTGGGTTCTCCTTTCCAGCCAACAACAGCTCCAGTCCTGAATCCTGTAGGATATTTTTGCTCAGGTCCAAATCCTTCAAACCACAAGAATCTGAGATGAGTAGATCACCAAGAGCTTCACAGCATCTCTCAGTCAGATTACATTCACTCAGCCTGGGGGAAGTAAGAAGATGAGCTCCGTCATTACCTATACAGAATTGTTTACTGTTATTAATGCACCACTAATCAATATTGTGGTGTATGACTCAGAATGACATAACAATTTGCAATGGCAGAGGGGTGTAAAGGCAATGCTAATACAAAAATTCACAGAAAATACAAAAAGACTAAATGAGACTATCAAGCAAAAACCATGCATAGTAAAAATACAGGAAAGTAGAATGGCTACATTAGCAGAAAATAGAAAAGCAAGATACAAATGTTATGCAAAAACACTAAGTATGCTAATATACCAAACACATGTAAAACCTGCAAATTAGCAAAGCAATGCTCCTGACCACTAGTGAGGGATGATCACCAATTCATGTCATGATCTTAGGACTGATGATTGGCTTGATTACTCATTTCATTCAGCTGCCTAGCTCAGTCAACTTTTCTCATTAGTGCCCATCTGTTCTACCTGCTCCAGCTTCTATTAAACCTGTTTCCTCCAGTTATCAGTGCCAGATTATTCGAGCCCCTGGTGAGTCTTCTATCGAATCTTAATGTGTTTTGATTTCCTGATCCTGCCCCATTCTCCATCTGGTCCTCTGTCTGTTCCCGTTCTGATCTGTTTGCCTGACCTGTCTTCGAACTGATTCCTGACACTGCCCTGGATTTCCCTTTGGTACCTCTTCGGATCTCTGATCTTCTGGCCAGGACCCCGGAGCACCTCCTTGACACTGACTTTGGCTTTGCTCTCTCGATTATCCTGCCCTCCTTCGCCTGCTCGGATCTCATCTCCTGCCTGTTCTCTGTACTCCAGGGACATCATCTGGGACTCTCTGGGAAGCGTCCGCCGCTTCTTCCCAGCAGCCGACCGGCTAGAACTAACCTTGTTCTCTAGGCATGGACTGAACCTTAAGACCAGGTTAGTGACTTAAACATTCATAATCATCTTTTGCCAGATTGATGTGGTCACTAATCTGTGTTCTCTTTCTGCAGAGGTTCCTGCCTTAAATGCTCTCGCTGTTCACTGCAGATCCGTTACTTTAAAAAAACACTTTTTTGAAATATCAAACTGTCTGTCTGCTTTGAAAATGGACATCATATGAAACCAGATCATAGACGTTATGTAAAATTACTGTCTAGAAACCACATCCATTCAAGAAACATACAGACAGGCTCATCATTTCCCACTTCAACAGGACCTGGTCATAGGGCAGTTGTCTGAGCCCCCTCTGAGACTCCCAGACTTCTCTCTCCACAGTCACCTCCTTCAGCTCTGTTAGGGTAATCTCGAGGTGCTCTTAGGCTAGTATAGAGACATAGTCCCTCCAGCGTGTCCTGGGTCTTCCCTGGGCCTCCTCACATTGAGATGTACCTTGAACACCTCCCGAGGCAGGCGTCCAGGGAACATCCAAAAAAGTTGTCACCTCAATGGACTCCTATCGATCTGGAGGAGATGTAGCTCTACTCTGAGGCTCTAAGGGAAAGCCCAGCCACCTTGAAGAGAAATCTCATTTCAGCTGCATGTATCCGGGATCTCCTTCTTTCAGTCATGCTCCAGATTTTATGACTATAGGTCGGTAGGAACATACACCGAGCTTTGCCTTCACCACAGCAGACCGATGCAGTGTCCGCATTTAGACAGCAGCTCCACCCATCCATCTATATATCTAGAGCTCCGTTTTCCCCTCAATAATGAACAGTACCCTAAAATAATTGAACTGCTCCAATTGAAGCAAAAGCTCTCCTCCATTCTGAAGGGGACAGGCCTTCTTTTTCCAGTCCAGAACCATGGCCTCGGAATTAGAGGAGCTGATTTTCATTCTGTCCACTTTACACATGGCTACAAACCACTCCAGTGCATTCTGTAGGTCTTGGCAGGAGGGAGTAAGCAGAACCACGGCATATGCAAAAAAAAGTAGGGACAAGATCTGACGGTTCCTGAACAATACGCCCTCCCTCCATGGCTGTGCCTAGAAAAGACCTAGTCCCCTTGGGGATCCAGTTGGTGTCTAAGGGTATGGTCCGACATGAGTTGGTGATCATGTCTTCTTATATTATGTTCACATCACATGCAATTTCAGCTGCAGAAAAGCGTCTGCGGCTTCAAATTGATGCTTCTACAGCTTAAGGTCAGGCACCTCAAGAGCATCTTTGACACTCCTGAAGCGCATCCAGTAAACAGTGACGTGTCCAGATGCATCTGATGCTTGTGCTGCTCCTGTGTTCAATGGCAGAGAGTCATTTAGCTATACTTGCTGTGATGTATGGGTAAAAATAAGTTTTAATATTTTTGAAGAGAGAAAGTCCACCACAAAACATTGTCTGTGCAAGTAGATATTAGCGTTTTTCAGGTATATGGTAGAAACAGCAAGCACCAGAATAATAAAGTTTCAAACTTTTAAGTTAATTCCAGTGTATCCAACTCAGCGACTTTGTTGCTATATTTATTAATTTTTCAGAACCCTCCATCGACTCTTTTACAAAAAAGCGACTAGCTACAAAGCTATCAACTTTTCTGGAATCACTGGCAGCTTTTGGAGACTCTTATGTGAAAGGACGTATCGTTCCTACTCTTGTCCTCCAGCGGCAGGTCAGCATCAGCCGCTGGAGGACAAGAGTAGGAATGATACCCGTCCCCTCCCTCGTCCCAACCCTGTTCTCATCCCGCTTCCGCAGGAGTCCCTCCCAGCGCTGCAGTCAGAGCCACGGCATGTTTACCCTCAGCTTCCAGACTGCAAATGAACTGCGCGCATGCGCCGGGATTGACGGTGCAGGTTGATCACGCTGGAGTCAGCTCCCTCAGTTGCTGAACCTGCCATAGAGAGTCTTGACCAACATGACGAGGACCCCCTCTTTCTGTGAGTAGGCAGGCACAGCCTGCGTGTGTGCATGGAAATCTTATTAGTTAAAAAAATATATTATAATTACCAATATTTGCTCACATTGTCATTGATTCTTTGTAGTATTTTTGTTGTTATATTTAGATTGTTAAAGTGATGTCATGTAAAAAAAAATGTTATGGTTCATAATGTTCATGTTTTACCATGATTTGTAGGCTCCTTAGTTGACCACAAGGGGGGAAAAAATAAAACAAAAAGTTGGAAGAAAAAAATAAATAATTTGTAACTCCGCCATAGTGTCTCTTTATGGTTCATTTTGCCGGTCCCAAGCTCAGGTAAAGGAGGAGGGTTAGTATTTTGATAAAATAAACATTAATAAAAAAAAAATTAATTGAATAAAAAACAAATAAATAAACATTAATGTACAGAAAAAGTAGGTCTATATACTGTGAGTGATTTCACTCACTTTGTCTCTCTCTAACGACATTATTTCTCCCACAGCATCAATAACACGCATCAATCAAATTATTTCAAAAGCATTACCATTAGTATAATAATAAAGAATATACATACAAAATAAAAGATAACTTTTCTTTTTGGGGAGCAGAAAGACAGTTCAGGTTTTGTTCCACCTGTGAACCAAAAGACTTCACATAGGAACGTGAGGCTCTCTCTAAGAGTGAGAGGAAGGTTGTACAGTAGGTGCCACCAGAAGGTACTTTATTTTACTGAGATGTCGGTAATCTAGAGTGGGACCCCCCCCCCAGTTATCCAGGTTGGCACCATAGGATTGGTGTGTATCGGGCAGACTTAAATTACCTGTAGATAATGGGAAAGGTTTTGCAGTTCTATGGTAGTAGAACAAAAGGCAAGGTTCTAGGGAATTGTCAACTGACCAAGGAGAAATTTTTTGATCAAATGCTAACCCAACTTTTTTTAATATTCTTTTTTGTTTCTGCATTTTTTTTAATTTAATTTTATTTATTTTTTATTTTTTCCTACTTGCTTTGATTCTGTTTTATCTTCCTGTATTTTAATCATGTAAAGCACTTTGCATTGTCTTTGTACTGAATTGTGCTATACAAATAAATTTGCCTTGCCTTGCATCACATCGTGTGGCAGATTATGCAAATTAGGCAAGGATGTCATTCAGCGACTTCTAGCGTCTTCTAGCTACTTTCCTTACTGAGGTGCTGCTTCAGCTGCTCAGGTGCTTCAAGATGCGGTGCTCCTGCTGCTCTAGACCTGCAGAAGGACCTTTTGATGTGCCTTGATGCACGTCAGCCATGGACTTTGCATATAAAACAGCTGCTTCTCTTGCTTAAAGCATGTGTGTACATAGCATTAGTGGTCGAGATTGTTTCTATTATGTGGGGCTATTTTGCAGCTTTTGTAACTTGCAGTAGTTTTTGTTTCCTGCATAATTTTAACTACCATGTGTTTTTTTTAATAGCATTATTTATGCATTAGCAGCTGGTTTTGTATTTCTAGTGCGTTAGCTCTTTGCTATTTACTATTTTCTATGATTGCAGCATTCCTCTTTTGTAGCATCTTCTTTGCACACGTTTTGTGTTAGTCACATTTCTGTGTTTGCAGTATTCTTTGTGTTTGCTACAGATTTATTATTTGGAATGCGTTTTCATTTCTCAGTCACTGTCATGTGTGTTAGAAGATTTACTTTTATGTCTCAAAAGATGCAGTTGTCTGTGCACTTACAGAGCTTTGCAGGAAGATTTAACCACTGGCAGGAGCCTCAGAAGAGCCTCCTCTGAAGCAGAGTATTTCTTTAGGTCGAACACATCCAGATCTTTGGTCGAAAGCAAGATAAAGAGCAGAGCTGACCACTGAGCTGGGGACAGTTTGTCTGTAGAGAGCCTTCCTGATCTCAGGTAAAGCTGTATCTCCTCTACCAGAGAGTGGTCGTTCAGTTCATTCAGGCAGTGAAACAGATTAATGCGTTTCTCTACAGACAGATCCTCCCCAATCTTCTTCTTGATGTACTGAACAGTTTTCTCATTGGTCATTAAACTACTGTTTGCTTTTTCCAACAAGTCCTTTAGCTTATCTTGGTTTCTGGGCAGGGAAAGACCGAGAAAAAAGCGAAGGAAAAGATCCAAGTGTCCATTTGGGGACCGCAGTGCTTTGTCAATGTGAATCCTGTCAATCTTTGTTGAAGATGGGTTGTTGAAAAAAACCTGAAGATTTTTCATTGATGGTTTTGTGAAAAACAAGTGTTTGCTGCTGTTACTAAGACACATCCTCACATAGACAGCAGCTAAGAACTCCTGAACGCTCAGATGAACAAAGCTAAAAATCTTTTCCTTTCTTTTCCTGCCAAGCTGTTCTTTGAAAATCTCTGTGAAAACTCCTGAGATCACTGAGGCTTCTTTCAAATCAACGCTGGTCTCAATGAGATCCTTCTCGTAGAAGATCAGGTTGCCCTTCTCCAGCTGCTGATAAGCAAGCTTTGCTAAGGATTTGATGAACTGAATAGACATCTCAGAGCCATATTTTTCTTTAGTGTGATCCATCTGAAACACCAGGAACTCTGTATACATCTCAGTCAGGCTCTTGGGGAGATCTCCAGTGCCTCTGGTTTTTATCATATCCTCCAGAACGGTAGCTGTGATCCAGCAGAAGACTGGAATGTGGCACATGATGTGGAGACTTTGTGATCCCTTGATGTGGGAAATGATCTTGTTGGCCCGCTTTTCATCTCTGAACCTTTTCCTAAAGTATGTCTCTTTTTGAAGGTCAGTGAACCCTCTGACTTCATTCACGCTGCTAACAAACTGCCTGGGAATCTGACTGGCTGCTGCTGGTCTCGAAGTTATCCAGATTCGAGCAGAGCGAAGAAGTTTCCCATTGATGAGTTTCCTCAAAAGAACATCTGGTGTGGTGGTATTTGTAACATCGTTAGATCGAACATCTTCAATGTGAAGATCCAAATGAAGTCGGCTCTCATCCAGTCCATCAAACACAAACAGTAGTTTAAATCTACTTTTGTCATAGTTGCTGTTTCCAGAAGACTGCAGCGTTTTAAAGATGTAATTTAGAGCCTCCTCTTTGATATCTACAGTTTCTGGGATACATTCATGGATGAGCTGCGCTAAACTGAATTTTTCTGCTCTTAGTGGATTTAGCTGACGGAAGGTGAAGGGGAAAATAAGATCTATGTTTTGATTGGATTTTTTTTCAGCCCAGTCCAACACAAACTTGTGCACGAGGAAGGTTTTCCCAATTCCTGCTATTCCATTGGTCAGTATGGTTTTTATGGGCTGGTACTCTCCTGAAGGATGATTAAACATGTCTCTGGGTTTCACTCGTATTTCTTCTGCTGGCTTTAAAATGTTCTCAATCTGTCTGACCTCATGTTGTGTGTTGATGTGTACATCACACCCAGCAGTGATGTAGACCTCTGTATAGATATCCACCAGGCGTTGTTTATCTTCAGCCCAACCCTCCTGTGCACACATGAACTTGTCCTGGAAGTTTGACTGAAGCATCTGTTGGTAAAATCTGATGCAATGGGGCTCAGGAACTGGAACTATCAGATCTGTGTATAAAAACAAGAGTAAGTATCTAAATATAGTGCATGTTTTGACAGTTTAACAATCTGACCTGCCTGGGAAATTAACCTTATCTAGAAGGAAAATGTATCATTCATTGGTTATTTAATTATCCAACTTAAAATAGCTGACCAATTACAAATTAAGCTTCTAAAATAAGTTAGGTTTTATAACATTCTGTCAGGTCTAAGCACCTAAAACATCATACATACATACAGGGAAAGAAAGAAGGCACAGAGACAATTAATTTAGTTTTACTCGCGAGGAGGGTAGGAAGAGACTGCAGAGTTTACAAATCTCCAACCCACTCTGCCGGTCTTCAGCTTTCTCCTCGCTATTTATTAAAGTCAGGGGGGGGCGTCCCTAGTTACACAAGCTGAGGTTGCGCTAAAGGAATAGGAAACAAGAAATACAATTCATTTTGCAGCCTCAGTGAACAGGTCAATTTGCATTTAAATGTCTTGCGGTCAAATGGTCCGAGAACCTCCTGGTTTCGTTAACAATACTTCCTGATAGTTGACCTATACTGCCTGTGCAACACCTCTCTGGGACAGTAATATGTCACACATTATACATCATATGAACAAACATCAAGTATCTTATACATAATTATTCCAACACAGTCTTAGTTTTTTTTTTTTTCTGGGTCATTTCAACACAACTTTCAAAAGCCAGTGTGTTTGTTTATGTCCTTTTAAGTTGCACCCATGTTCAATGGACGTCAAAGAAAATCATTACACATTGCTTATAGACAAAGTTTTTACTCCCTTCTTGACCCAGGTCTCTCTAATGATATTCAAAGACTTCACCATGGGAATGAAGCTTTCAAAATGTCAATATAAGACAAAAATTTGGAAGATCTGGAATTCAGGGGATAATTTACAGAGATGGATAATATATGTCAGCATGTCAGTCGTTCCTTTGCAAGTTTAAGTAATGTAATATAAATCCCTGTCTCACAATGGGGAAATTCACCATCCCCTTGGTTGGCAGTGGGCTGCCATTGTGTGGGGGGAGCAGTGTGGGATTAAGGGTGTTGCTCAGGAACTCAGAGTGGAGGCTGTGGTGATCATACTGGGTACTTGCAACCTTCTCAGAGCACAAGTGCACTGCTCTAATCACTAGGCCACCACTCTCCACTCCCCACTTGAGTCATATTAAAGACTGACATCTTAAAGACATTCATATTTACCAAAGAAAGCAACAGATTTACCTTCTTTTTGAAGAGGACCTGCCAGTGTATGAGAGAAGGCCTGTCCAGATATCCCAGAGGAGTCTTCATCATCACTTCCATTGACTGACATACAGACATTGTAGGTGGTAAAAATATATTAAAAAGTTGCAACATGCATAAAATACATTAATCAGAGTGCATCATGATGTTTATTTCTGTGACTGACCTTCTGTTCCTGATGTGGTAACTGGCAAACGTTTAAGGAGATCATTCCTGTTGATCTTTTCTAAAACCTTCTTGGTGACCTTGACAGCTCCAGGAACCCTGTATGTCTGAACCATCAGATCAACCGTATCCTCTCTATTTGCCATCTGAAGTTGAGCCTTTTTGATGGTTGGGAGGTCTTCAAGACAGTCACTTTTCTGCAGGAACCATTTGAATCGGATAAACTCCTCATTGGCAAGATCGTCTAGAATGTTTAAGAGGTCTTCTGGTGTCATGGCAGCTCCTTATATATATAAAATCAATACTGCCTTTGCTGGAGTCTGGGTTCAGGTATTGTTGTGTTAGAGGTACAGAGCCAAGTCCAGTGGGGTGTTGTGTTGTTGGATTGGCTTGGATTGGATATCCATAAACACAATTTGAAGCATGTAGTACAACTTTGAGTCTTCTTGAAAAATTCTTCTAGAGGGAGAATTTTCTCCCTCCTTCAAGAGGGAGAACCAGAACTCATGGTGAGGTGTATCCCTCGGCTGTTGACCAGCTTACCTACAGACAAAAGGGTAGCCAAAGTTTCAGATGGATTTAAATATACATTAAAAAGAAACACTCAATCTGCCTTTTAGCTTTATGTATAACTGTTTATTATCGCTTATTGTTACTCAGAAATGGTTTATGATGTCAAACGTACTCAAGTAAGAGTGGCACAAATGCACCATATTTGTGACCAGGTAAGCAGATTAGCCAACCAGAAATGACTTAAGTAACAGTTAAAATGTGTTTGATAGAAAAAAAAATAGTGAAGTATTTGGTTAATAATTGTAAATTCTGGTTTACTGTCTCGATGCATCTCCATGATTCAGGTTAAAATATTGAAAAAGTACAATTATTCTTCTTTGTTGAAACATTTAATCTCTTCTCCAAAACAGTTCTTTAATCTGATGAGTTCTAGCTAATGATAGCCTTATAGATAGTACCTTCACATATCCAGTTGTTGGTGATAATAAAAACTGGTGGCTAACATGCAAACTAAGATCACCAACTTAATGACCAATTTCAGTCCTCTTATTATTGCTTGATGTTTCCAGAGGACTGAGTCTTGCAATGCTCTCAATAAATAGATTGTAAGAGGAGAACAAGTTGAGCCCAAATCCTCCACCCCGTTTAAAGATGGATTGTTTTTCTTCACAAATATGGCTTCCTTTACTCTTTCTCAAATCAGCTTTCCTCCGTATTCAGGATGAGAACATCTTCATTCCTGAAAAAGGGCAGCATTGGTTTGTATACGAGTGTAAAACACTGAATCTTAACCTGATGGTTTTGCCTTTTTAGATTCAGATTCAGATTTATTGCTCCATGGCAAAAATCACCCAAAACATGGGGATAAACATGTTAATTTTGGCCTTTGTTTGTGCCCTAATGATTAAATGCTCTTTTTGGCAATTAACAGCATATACAATTTTACACTGACTGTGCCAGGGACTTTGATCTTTGGATCCTTCAGGAACTACCTGAGTTTCAACCTCTGATGCAGACAGAGAGAGGGGCACCTCTAAGAGCCTGCAATTTACACCTTCTGTCAATGAGCACAAGGTAAGTAAGATACAACAGAAGCTACAGACCAAGCTGGTGAATGAACAAGTTAGACAACTTCATCTCTAAAGCTTTAGAGGCCAAAGAAGAGTACATTCAACAAAAGGAAAGAACACATCTGAGTCAGATCACATTCCAACATTTCATAGAAAATGTAATTTTAGCAGAGCACATATAAGTTTACGTCTCAAGCAATTTGTTAAGTGGTTAAATAATTTATTCAACAGACAACTTCCCCAGATACAGAACTACTTTCAAAGGGACTGAACCTTGCAGATCCCTACTTGCTCTGCTTGCTCCACTCATTCTCTGCACTAATGACTTGTTGACCTGTTTGTAAATGAACTACATCAACCGGCCAATTAAAGACAGGCCTTTTTGCTCTAATTGCACTATAGGCTCCATGTTGAACAGCAATTATTAATCTCCCAAAGGCAAGGCTTTATGCATATCTTAACTGTCATAGTTCTGTCAGAATTAAAAATGAAACTTATCTTCTGTTTAAAGGCAATATTGTATTCATTGTTGCCATTTTTAGATTATGTTTTACCATATTTAGTGGAAGGAATTTCCCTATAATTAATGTTCATGGACTGTTCACACTTCTATAGAAGGTATTTTTCAAAGAAATTGCATAAAATATCGGGTCTCTAAATAAAGCTAAATATTTTTCAAACAATCTGATGTTTCAATAACCTAAATAATCAATTAAATACAAGCACATCCCAATGGAAGGAAGTTTTTGGGGAGAGGGAATTCTGGGAATCTTGGTCGTAGATAAAAGTGAAGATGACAAGTATGTGTATGAGTATGGGTACATGATTCTCAATTGTGTCAGCCACTATTTGGTGTATTGGTTTGTGCCTCTAACAGGAATGGAAAATGCATTGTTAGTTTCTGTTCTCATCACCACCCAATGGCAAGTGTAATACATTCATCGGCATTGAGTTATTCTGTAGAAACTCACCTACACTTGTATTAGTCTGTTGTGAATATTCCGCTATCATCTGCTAGGGTAACGGCATTTTTACAGAAGATCATAAGGATATAAAGAAGGGCAGCTCTGTTCTAGAATCTCTTCTAGAAGCTCTGGAGAAGATTTGTCAAAGAAGATTATGTCATAAAATGCAGAACATTATACACAATAGTGGGAACCCTCTCCACAAATTGTTACACAACAATACTGGCTCAATCTGAATACCTAAAAATGGTCAGGACACTTAAGCCTCAGTGGAAGTGCATTTAGTTGCCCAAAGTTTTGCAATCCGATTAATGCCAGCATTTAGGAAGGAGCTAGGAACAGGAAGCACTTTACTTCCTTGTGCCAATTCATTTAACATAGAACCTCCTGACGTTCCAAACAGCTACAGAAGATCATACCTGCCTACAGCCATCAATATATATAAAACAACTTGTTGAAAAACAAAGAATGAACTGGATTTAACTGAATTTACTGTATTTCCAATTGACCTCCAAATGTATCAATAAACTCATTAGCAAATAACAGTAAAACAACTAAGCTAGAAAACAAACAAGTCTCTCTTTAGCACAATCTTTAGTGGTGTGTCTCTCTGGCGCTTCCATGGTTAAAAGATTCTGATTCTTTATTTAGTTTCTCCGCTGTGAGATCAATAAAGCTCATCTAATCTAATCTAATCCAAGTTACGTATGGTTGGTAGAGTAGCTAGCGATTTTACTCAAGTAAAAGTAGCAATAATTCTGAATAATATTACTCAAGAAGAAGTAAAAAATACAGCACAGTTAAACTTCTCTTAAAAATCCTTTTTTTTAGATCAAAATAGTTAAACGGCTAAATTTAACTAGATAGTACCCACCTCTTTTTTTTAATTTTGCATCAGTTTTAGTTATAAGTAAGTTAAGGAAGTTTATTTATCTATGAATTTATCTCATTATGTGATCCTACTCATTCATGTTCTAAATTGAATGAACTCTATGCACAACTACACAACTTCCTGAACTTAAGGCAACTCTTTTGTTTCCTGTCTTTTTCTACTAGATGAACTGATTAATCCAGGAGTCTGACCTCAGGAATCATGGCCAGACACACCTGGATTAATCAGTTCATCCAGTAATGAAAGACAGAAAACAAAAGAACCGTCTTAAATTAAGGAAGTAGTGGAGTTGTGCGTACACGCCACTGCAGCCATTTTTTTTAAACTTCAGGTTTTTGGTTTAGCTTACCTACTGTAGGTTTATAAGGAGTTTTGCTGAGATATACAATGAGTAATGATTTCTTAGAAAAATTAAATGATTATGCAAAATGAAAATTTTGATTTTGTGTTATTTTAGACTCAACCTATTGATAATAAATTTTTATTTAGGGAGAGCAATCAAAGATAGAAAGCAGTCAGCAGGAGTCAACAATCCCCAGTAGGTATAATAAAATAAATAATATGAAGTAATATTTACTTACATGGAAAAACTTCTCTTTAAAGCAGAAGATCCATTTCTAAATCTGTTCAGTTCATTTTTCAAAGTCTACTTGAAATGTCAGTTATTAAAAGCATAAAATTCATCAAAAGAAGGAATCCGTTGCAACAATATAACTCAGACAGGGATTAGACAATCCTATTTTCTTCGTCTGCTGTTAAATGATCCCTACGTGCTAAATACATACCTATCCTCATGGGCTAGTAGCTTTAACATCCTGTTGCTTCACCCCGATGGCTGAAAAAAGGAAGTATTACGAGAGGGAAGTTTTTATATAGTCTCTGCACAGGTCGATTAAAAGCAGATAAAACTGTCAACTGGAAAAATTTAGATTAAGTATAAACTCTATGTGGAAAGGCGGCTAGCAGTTAGCTATTTTGCTTTTTATCTTTCTAAGCTTGCATTAATTAAGCCATGAAATGTTAATGTTTCAAGGGGGAAGCCATTTAGACTTTGACCTTCGACTTCCAGTGTTCTGCGCTGGTGCCCCGCCCTCCATGCACATAATGCAACCACAGAAAAAAGAAGCTACCAAGAGCCTGGGGGGGGGGTTATATTTGGTATATAACATTTATAGTTAAAATGATGACATATAAAACATTAAAAAGTGTAAATCTTTTTAGACATAAGCAATGTTTAACAAATAATTTTTCAAGAAATAATGGACCTCTCTGGAGTCTTTCTTTTGGTGCCCCCCTCCCCCACCTACCAGCGGTTTGTTAATCATGCTACACATGATAAAAAAAAGTTTTCAAAAGAGTTAAATGTGGAAAAACAGTAGAAAGTAGACAATGTGGCGAGCAGATGAATGGAGAATGGGTGCATGCTGAAAAAACCTTGCAACTAAGTAGTAAAAATTAACATTAATGCTCAATAATGAAATTTCACTTGAACACCATTAATTTAGTTTAATAACAGGTTAATGCACATGCTTCTGTATGTTTGAACCTGGTTATTCACCAATGTTATTCATCACTGAATCCAATTAAATCTCTTTGAAAAAATTCAAACATGAAAAGGGATAAAAAAAAGAACAAACAAAGACATGAGAAAATATCCAATGTTCAGCCTGTAGTAAATCAAAGAATATATAACCTAAAACACTGTTCAAGTCTGTTCATTTAGATTATCTAAAAGTTTCTGAGACTTTGATTTGTTTGGTTTTAATAAGCTTTTCTTGATAAATCCTCCTCAGCAAAACAAACCTTGGATCAGACTAATAAAAACATTTGACACAGCACAAAGTGTAAGTCATTTTAACAGCACATTATAGGATGAATCATAGTTCTGTGTTTTACTCCGCACTGTTGCATTTATTTCATTGTACTTTGTTTGTTTCCTCATTTTCTTCATAATTGTTCAAGACCAAACCTCATACTGACACTCAGAAGCAACATGATTTTAGGAAATATACAGGCAGTTGAGCAGCAAAGAAGCAATTAGACAAGATAAACCTAATGAATACTGGCAAATGACTGAGAAATTCAATAGAGGGATAAGGTGCAAATGGTAGAATGCATTAAAAAACAAAAGTGCAGAGAACTGACTAATAAACAGAAGATTCTGGCTGAAGGAAAAATGTTAGAACAGGGATTCAGAGATTCCACTTATATACAACTTATTTGAATAGTGTGCATAAGACTGACATTATGGGGGAGTGGCAGACTAGTGGTTAGGGCATTGCACATGGAATCTAGAGGTTCTGAGTTCA
>NW_015151253.1:13678-15763 GCF_000732505.1 Cyprinodon variegatus | reverse complement strand
TATATATATATATATATATATATATATATATATATATATATATATATATATATATATAAACACACAGAGTGAGAGAGAGATCTTTCAGATAATCACATTTTTTAATCATATTTTTATTGTTGTTAAAACAGATGTACAATGCCATTCAGATTGTAGTGTTTAACAGTTATCCCAACTATCCCTATGCCGGCTAAATAAATAAAAATTAAAAAATTGGGTGAAAGAAAAATAAATAAATAAATTTGGGGGGGGGGGATTCTTATCCAAAAATGGAAACACTTTACATTGAGACTTGTTTACTAGTGAGAAGGGAGAGTTGCAAGTTTATCAAAATAACCCAGTAAAGGGCCCCATACTTTACATAATCACATTTTAAAACTACTTTGATTTTGCTTCATTTATTTAGTTTAAAATACCACCTCAGGTTCACATATAGCACACGTACTCACATATATGCACTTGCTTCACATATGGAGGAGGTCTGGAGAAATGGCATTGTGTATGAAGGAGCGGATTCATGTGCCAGTAGGCAAGGAGGATGACTATATTCCTCCAACTAAGGGGGCATTTAGATGTAACTTTACCTAACTAGTCGTCTTAAGTCCGTTAGTGGGATGGTTTTAATTATCTCAACAAGGTGAGCAGCTGAGTTTCTCTATGGCTTTCTTAAGAAAATTTGTGTTTTGGGGTAGTAGTAAGGGAATCCTGTTTTCTCTGTTGTAAGTAAGTTTAACATCATAAAGACCTCCTAACAAATGTGCAGTTAAATCATAGAAATCATTAAAAAAAAAATCAATCAACTACGAAGAAAATCAACAAAGCATCACACAAAATCATAAACACCATCAAAAAGCTTCACATGACATTTATAGGGAGATGAGTTAGGGTTCAATGTGTAATAAGATTTTTTCGTTACAGCAGTTTTTCACCTGAATCTGCTTGCAAACTACCAATCATAGGCAGTTCTAAAAAGAAGGGTCTCCAGCCTCGACTGATGTAGCAAATTATGCAGCTCAATAGCAACATATAAATAGGAAAGATACGCATTTCACAGATAATGCCTGTGTGGTTACATACTGCTATCTGTTTCTAATTAAGGTCAATTTATGCTTGTGAGGCATAGCCTCTGCAACCGTCAAATCCGTCTCTGTGCGCAACCATGCCCCCCGCTCAGAGGTTCTGAAACCTTCATTGCGCACCTAAAAAAAATCCTGACTACGCGTCAGACGGTCGCAAACCTGCACAGACGTCAAGTGGAAGTGCGCAGACAAAAAACAGCTGTGATTGGTCCTTGGTATGCCTTTCCGACTGTCTGTGTGGTCGACCTTCTTGATTGGGTGCCAGGGAGCGCCATTTTTAAAAACCGAGGAACAACTACAATGGACAGCTACAACGGAAGGTTAATCGAGGAGGTACGGAAGTACAATCCGTCGAAGTTCTTGAACAGGCTCTTCCTTGCGCTTTGGCAGGAAACCGACGGTGCAGAAGCAAAAACTGGTTCGCAACTAGACCAAAGCGACATTCGATGACAAGTAAGGTAGCAAATAAAGAAAAAACATGTTTTTTTTTATCTTTTCTGCAAAGTAACTGGGGGGGTTCCTCAGCCGTGGCTCATGGAGTTACAGCAGTTTTCCTGTAGCAGCTAGTTGATTCCCTCTGAAAAGCTCCAGCTCCATGGCTTCTGCTTCATTCTTGGAGTGGCTTTATATTTGCTATACAGAAAAGAGGTGAGGTAGGCAGCCTTCTCCTCAGTTCTCGACACAAAGGGGAGAGGCATTCTGCTACGGTTCTCTTCTTTTGTGGGGCTTTCAGCAGCTGAGAGGTAGCCCACATTTCTCAACTTCGGCTCCGTTGTCAGCAAGAGGGGAGCAAGCTGCTGCAAGGTACATCTGGCTTGCCAGAGCCATCTGGTACACTGCAATTTAGATAACTTTCAGAAAGGAGAAATTTTGCATCTCCAAATGTCCCGAAACTTTCCTGTTCCAACAACTCGGGGGGGATCTTTCAGAAATATCTGATCAACCCAGTCTCTTGGGAAAATGTACCCCCACTACGTTGGTCCACACTGCAAAACGTAGTGGAGGT
>NW_015151253.1:7804-8986 GCF_000732505.1 Cyprinodon variegatus | reverse complement strand
ACCTCCACTACGTTTTGCAGTGTGGACCAACGTAGTGGGGATACATTTTCCCATGAGACTGGGTTGTTGATAGCTGCTTCCTGTGTTTAACTCTAATTGAGATCCTCCCTACAAACATTTGATAAGAAAAGAGGAACCTGCACTCCAGAGCCCAAAGCCGGCATAAAGCGGTTCAGTGAAGGTGGTGTTGAAGGTGTGGAGGTGGACCTTTGTGTCACCAGAGACACAGTAGAAGGAGACAGTCCCAGCAGCACAGTTCACATAGACTCCTATTTTGCAGGACACACAGAAGGAAGAAGTCCGGACAACCTTTTTTTTTCTGTCATGCCAGAAAACATAATCTCTGTCGTTAGTGCTAAAAATACTCCAGGATTGATTATTCCAGCCAAACCAAGAATCAGCATTGATTCCTTTTCTTTTGATCCCTCTGTAGCTCACAGCCACATACACTCCTCCCCTCCAGGTAACCTCCCAGTAGCAACGTCCAGCCAGAGGCTTCTCACACAGAACCTGGCAGCATTCAAACCGCTCTGGATGATCCGGGAATGGCTGCTTTTCTCTTAACCCATACACCCTCCTCGGCTCGACTGGGTTCATTCTTCTGTTTATGGTGTTCAAGTCCAGAGTGAGTTTACAGAGATCTGAAGAAGAGAACAGGAAACAGAAAATCAGCAGCTTCCCTTATTAAACTCCTGAATGTATCAACCAGGAGAAAATATTGAGACATCTTATGAATTCTGCTGACAAATTTTAAGTTAATTTTAGCAATAATGAGAAATGGGGTTTCTGTCATATGGGACCTTAAGCAGTGTTTTGCAACTGAACGTTAATATTAATCTAATCAGAAAGAAACTGAACACCGTTAATGGAAGGTCATATTGTATTAGAGCCAAACTTCTGGGGGTTTTGTTATTTTGTGCTTGGTTTAATACCTTAAAGTCAGAGTGGGTGGTGTTATATGTTTAATAGGAGTCACGGGTAACTTCTCAGCAGGTGTGCTGAGAAGAAAGCTGCCTCAGTAAATCCGTTCCCCATCTCAGCCCCCCCACCCCAATGTATGCGATGTATTGAGATGAGCGGTTTGTACTGAAACTTAAATCTGGATTGCAATGTAAATTGTAGTTGACAATAAAGTTTGTTAGATTGTGTTTATGTGATGCGTGACTATATTAGCTCGAAAAT
>NW_015151253.1:3550-5025 GCF_000732505.1 Cyprinodon variegatus | reverse complement strand
GGTGCCCCTGGTTCATCAAGGTTTAAGTTGCTGTATTGTTTTAGGAGGACTTGGCCTAATATAGTACGTCATCATTAAACATGATTCATCCATTTATTTCTATTCTTTTGATTTGTCTGATATCTAGAATGATGATCTCAGTTTGACAAGATCCGTTAGATAGGATGAGTGCAAGGTCGTCTGTTTCCAAGATTGAAATCATACCTGCGATCTTGAAAAACTACTATTAAATGACAACCCTAAAAAAATATAAAGTTGCCCCATCAGCTATTTTGAACTATTGGAGGCCAGGGATATTATGACCCTAACCTTCAGAAGGTTGTCCATCTTAAAACACATACAGTATAACCTTGTTTGTAGACATAAAGCAGCTCTTCGAAGGAGCTGCAATTAGCTTGGGGTGTGTAATTTTGGGGACAGCATGTTTAAACCTTTTTTGTGTCCATGCCTTCAACATTATTCAGATCACAATCACACAGCAGCTCAAATATGGGGGTTGAGGATATAAAAATTGAAATACCATCTACGTGCAAAAGGTTTTTCTAAACTAAAACTGTCATGACTGTCATCACAACTCCATTCACCTGTCTAACTTTGCTGGGTTTATATCACTGCTCATCTGATCCACCAGCTCCAGTCTCTATTTAAGGTGTTTGCATTTAGTTATCAGGGCAAGTGGTGAGAGGGTTTTTAGCGTAGAGTAGTACAGTATTTATGATTTCCTGACCTGTTCTTTTTTTTCACTCTCTGCATTTAACCCTAAGGGGATGGGTTAAAAAGACAGCCCCAGAGTGGCAGTCTGTGGGAGTGGTTTTGGAACTCAGAACCTCAGGATTCCAAGCCCTATGCCCTAACCACTAGGCTGCCACTCCCTGCTCTGCCTCTCCACCACTGGGCCTGCCTCTTCCTGTGTGACCTCAGTGGTGAGTGTTTTTAGCATTGCCTTAGTGTTTCTGGTTACCTAGTCCTGTTCTGCCTCTCAACCACTGAGCCTGCCTGTTCCTGTCTGATCTGTTTGCCTGATCTGTCTTTTAACCTCTGGACCTCTGCGCCTTCCTTTTCTGATCTGTTTGCCTGACCTGGCTTCAGACTCCTGCTGGTTCTCTGCCGTCTGGGTCTGCAGCGTCTTGGACACTCTTGGTAGCTCCCGCCACATCTTGTTAACAGCCCGCCACCTGGATTCTACCTCACTCTCAGGACATGGGAACTGTTAAACCAGGTTAGTGACACACGTGTCCATATTATCCTCCATTAGATTTACGTGGTCACTAACCAGTGTTTCCTTTTACAGAGTTTCCTGTGATGGACGCCCTAGCCGCTGCTACTCCTATTATCCTTCATTTTAATAAAAACTTTTTGGATTATCCCACTTTCTGTCTTGCCTCGACTACTGTCATCAACTTCAACTTCCTGTTGAACCCATTAATTACCGCTGAACTGCAGAAAATCGTGTCGGGTTTGATCATCCCCCTTGA
>NW_015151253.1:2106-3538 GCF_000732505.1 Cyprinodon variegatus | reverse complement strand
AGTACGAGTGAAACGGAAGCTGTGTTAACATTCTCCTCTCTATTCTAATGTATGAGTGGCACAAGTGGCATATCAACCAGTCTATATGGCTGCTGTTTTTTTTGTTGAGAACTCCCATTAAGTGATGATGCTACAGGCTGCAACTCACAGCAGACAGCTTTGCCTATTTTAGTTAGTGTTTAGTTGATGCTATAGCAAATGGCCAAAAATGACCTATATACTTTGTACTACATTCTCTCATTCACATGCTGATGAGCATTGTAGCTGCCTGCCCATAGCGGTGCACCATCATGAGTCACCTGTCCAACCAAGAACTGCTCAGAGGGACACAATCTGGTGCTTTTATAATAAGATAAAATGTTCTGCTGATTAGAAATGAAAGGAAAGACACACTTACACTTCAACAGTCCAGGCTTCATCCGTTCCTCTCCTCCATGTTCCATGCTGAGCAAGAAATAAGGACAGAGTGTAGTTTAGATGCTTGTATCAAAATGTATGAAAAACCAAGACAAATGAAAGATCCAGAAAGCTCTCTGTTAAAATGCTTTCAATACTTCTGCCTGATATGTCTCACTTTGTTCAACAAAAATCTGATTATGTGTCTCACTTAAAAACATATTTTGGAATTGCCCCCTAAGATTTAACCGTATGGATGAGATAAAGATTGTTCTTTGCATGGTTCAGACACTAGCTCTTTGTTATTTGTTGGCACTGGTCTCATAAGGTGATTCTACCTACAAATTTGCTTTTATAAAATGAAGCTATCATGTCTGTTTTACCTAAGGGTATCCAGCCTCCAGGATGGGTTATTCAGTCCAGCTACCAGCAGTTTGATTCCTTCCTCTCCTGGGTGATTGTAGTTCAGCTCCAGCTCTCTTACATGGTTTGGGTTGGAGGTCAAAGCAGAGGCCAGAGAAGAACAGCCTACATCCGTTATCATACAGCCTGAAAGTCTAGATTTACACAAAACATAAATATTGACATATTATATTAATACTTAGAACATGTTAGTTTAAACCTAAGCCTAATTAAACTTAAATTAATTATATTCCTGTTCAAATTTACCGTTAAAACTGGACTTCATAATATTTGAGAGGACCATATTTATACTTCACTTTTTTTACATAATTGTTGATTATTTCAGTAATAGGTAAGTTACTTTGGAAAGTAACTAGTTATAGATACCAGTTACTCTTCCAAAATTTAAAAAAGTTAGCAATTATGAGTTACTAACTTGATTACTGTGCAGTGAAAGTAGCCAAAGTAACTATGCAGTTAGTTTTCATGTTTTAATATCTGGAACTTTAAATACAAATAGAGGATCATTCATGCAAAGGTTTGTATTCATTATTGACTAAAATAATTAAAAGGTCTACAAATTAGAAAAGATTTAAAAATAATCTGCATTGATTTGATGTGTGATGTTTGACAA
>NW_015151253.1:0-1041 GCF_000732505.1 Cyprinodon variegatus | reverse complement strand
CACTTAAATGCAGTAATCAATTAAATGTAGTTTGTTACTTTCCACCACTGCTAATTTATTATAGTGCCAGTTACTGGAAAATGTACGTAGTTACTATTGCATGATCCTCAAAAACATGTTAGTCCCAACAGTGATTATTTTACTTCTGTGCTGACCCTACGTATAAACGCACAGTATAAGCAAATTAAGATCAAAGTATGTTCCAGGACTAAATGTCTGACCGGAGGATTTCCAGTTTGCAGTGTGAACTCTCTAGTCCAGCAGACAGGAGTTTTACTCCTGAATCTTGCAGGTCGTTGTTGCTCAGGTCCAGTTCTCTCAAGCCTGATTTCTGTAAGCTGAGAACTGAGGTCAGAGCTTCACAACTTCTCTCTGACAGGTTGCAATCATTGAGCCTAGAAGACAGTGAGAAATAAAAACAGCTTAATTTTAAGAGACACTTTAAATGTTTAAATATTGTAGTAACTCAGTTAACAAAATACACTGATCTAAGACAGTTATAATGAGAGAACAATGAATGAGCCTGTGAAAGATAAAGTAATGTCAATTTTTCTGCCTTTTGCCAAGATTGATGTTTGAGACCAAATGACACTCAAGAACAAAACATACATTTTATATAAGTTAAATTAGATCATTTATTTTCATAAATATTCTGTGTAAGCTTTTATAGGTTTTCTGTTCTGTGTGTGATTGTGTGACATGCATCAAATACAATACACCTGGATTTAAAGGATTAATGGAAGACATGGCTTGAATTTTTTCCTCATCTTTTTTCTTCTTTCTGTTGCTCTACATCCTCCTTTTGGATCAAATTGGAAGTGCAGAGGTACTTGAAGTATTCAAGTACCAGCTTCTGAGATGTTAATGAGCTGCTTCCAGATGGAAAAAAAAAAAAACTTTTTATGGCTGCTATTGATATGCGTCCTACCAAAAATGAAAAGATATCGGTGGAAATCCTTTCAGCTGCACAACATCCAACATAGGTGGTAAAAAATAAAAATAAAAAAGAAT
Source organism: Cyprinodon variegatus (assembly GCF_000732505.1). Taxonomy (NCBI): domain Eukaryota; kingdom Metazoa; phylum Chordata; class Actinopteri; order Cyprinodontiformes; family Cyprinodontidae; genus Cyprinodon; species Cyprinodon variegatus. The sequence continues at coordinate 30 of NW_015151253.1, read as the reverse complement.
GTTTTTTTTTTAATGATCCAGAAATCAATT
>NW_015151252.1:363298-386010 GCF_000732505.1 Cyprinodon variegatus | reverse complement strand
AAAAAAAAAAAAAAAAAAAAAAAAAATAACCAATAGATTATCATAGTCTTTTTTTATTATTATGATAATAACCAGGTAAATCTCAAATATCAACTGCACAAACAGAAATTTTTTTAGTCAAAAAGTTATTTATAAAATTTAGTCTGCATTTACCAGGAACTGATATCTTGACCTTATAATAAGCATAGATTTATATCAAGTAGAATCTGTAGACAGGGGAGCCACAATATAAGGATAAAAATGGACCTCCACACGCCAAAAAACATGATCAAATTTGTGATCTCTCCTCTTTTTTTTGTGTGTGTGTGTGTCCTGTTTTGCCAATATAGCTCAAGGAATCGATGTCAAATGCTAGACAAGCACACCCTTATGACTGTTGCCGTAAGGTTCTGCTTCGTACTTATAGTACATCAAACGTTATTGGAAATGATCTAGGGAGTACAATTTATATACAATGGACATGGAGAGAGAAACAGAGACAGTAAAGAACGAAGAGAGAATGAAAAGAGAAAAAATAAAGCAGCAAAAATAGACAACACACAAGATATAAGTAACTCCTATATGTCAGCTTCCACACCTCCATGAGACAAGAGGGAAGGAAAACACATAACAACAGCGTAAATTAGACAACAGGCAACCAAAGTAAACATAAAATTAAGCTTCCAAAGCAGCGGGTATCCCTTTGATATCCATGTGTGTGATTACATAATATTATTTAGGGTGCTAAATATTGGTATAGTAGGTGCGGCTTAGTATTTAGTATTACTGTGTATCCGTGAACACCTTGAACCAAACTCCCATAGTATGTATGCAGCGGTATGCATGTGTATAAAGGATTTACAATATTTTACTTCTACAGAAGGAATATATGCTTAATAGCAGGTGTGGGCGGCCCCAGACTAGCCCTACAGGGCCCTGGATAGAAAAAGAGGTGAGGCGAGCCCTAGATATCCAAAGGCATCTCAGATCACTGGGTCATTAGAAGGGCACAAGGATCATGAGAGCACCCTTGGTCCAAACTCTCAGGGCCCAAACCCGAAAGAGGCCCAACCCCAGGTGCCATATTGCTGAGGTGCCATGGGGGGATAAATTGTTAGCCCATCGGCTCTGCCTGCAGCTGATCTCTCACAGGGACACTGCCACTATAATAAAAGCATTATATACCGACTACCTAGGTGAAGTTTGGAGACAGTTTTTCACTCTTAAAAAGATTTCAAAATGATATTTTTTGTTTAAATGATTTACAGGTAATGACCAGCTGACTTGCCAACGTTACGGCTGCAGTTAGCTGGAGATCCCTCTCGATATATATCAGCTGAGCCAACGTTCCTTTCCTTTCCTTACCTTTCCTTTCCTTTCCTTCAGCTTTAACTCCAAGTCTATTGCGTCAAAGAGTTAAGTCAAAACATTTTTAGGATAGCACTTTAATGCCAATATCATGTATTATTCTTTATGTCCTGAATTTCCACCATATAACAAGTTGTCAATCTATCAAATGTGCAAGATGTTGATAAGCAAATACAACTACTTTTCATATCTTGAAAATAAAAAGTTATGAAAAAAAAAAACTACCAAAGTACTTGTGTATCTTATGCTGCCCCACATCCATCTGTTTGGTTTCTTTCATCTTTTCAGATGAATGGAGGGAAAAGATCAATGAGAGGCCAGTCAGTGCAGCAGACTACAAGAGCAATATGGAAATGTGTTCCTGATGGTTGACCTACTTGACTGAAGTGTTTTCTAGTCCTTACAGCTGGTGAATATGTGTGAGAGAAGAGACCTTGCAATCTGCTAGTGGAATCACAGTCTAATCAGTGGTTAGTGGGGTAGAAATGTAACTTTACTGATGAATATGTGTGGGTATCAAGGGATTATGTAATTGACGTGCTGCTTGGTCACAGACCCTTTGAGCACAATTTACTCTTTGTTGGGGTGAATGAAATATGGAACATAAACATCTGTTTTTTAGAGATAACTCTCTGCACCTGGCAAAACCATTTCCTGATGTTCCTTTTTTCCCATTGGTGGTGGTTTGAATGTAAGCTCTGTGAATTCCTGCATCTGTGTGTGTCTTCTTTAAAGTACTGGCAGTTCTCCATACTACACCCCTCTCTTGATTTCTTCTTATTCCTCATCAGAAGTCCTCATCATGCCTCTGCCTCTCACAGGTTTCTTTCATTTAGCTCCACTCCATTAGCTTCTAACCCCTGTCATATTGCAATGATTTATTTTTATATCTAAAGTATAGATTGTGAAGATTATTTTTGGCGGGATATGCAGCCTTTGGTTTTTCTCTGAAATGAATGTGGGGCATTCAGTCTTAAATTCAAGGCCTCTGTAAAAGGGATTAAATGCTGCGATATGACTGGAGCTTAATCATTTCTGCACACCGAAACACTTGCAAACTCACACTTGAATAATAAAACGCACTCGTGGATGTGCTTTCTAATTTAGCTGTCACAAACACATACTTCTGGGTCAAAGGGAGCTTTACAACAGTCAGCTAATCCGCTGTTCCTTTCTGATTGACTCTGGGGGATTGGTGGAAAATTTGCCCAGAAGTTTTAGTGATTATTTTGCGTACTACTTCTAGTTCCAACAGTGTTTTAGAAATTCAGGGGGTTAGAGGAAGCATGTTTTTTTTTTTTCCTTCCTTGCAAAGTTTTGGTTCACTTCCTTCGAATTTGAAAATAGGCAGGAGAATGAAAAATTCCACTTTTATCCCTGTAGTTTCATTAGGAAGATGATGAAAGGCAGAAACTTAGTTTCACAAGTTTACTTTACAGTTTTTGGGATTGTATTATATCTGGTGTTTTTGCTATGTTTTCAATATTATTTCCAAATCAGACTCTCTTCATGAGAAAATATGCAAAATATGAGCATGGTAAATCTAAAAAAAAAAAGAAATCAAATTGTTTCTTTTCATTGCTTTGCTATATGACTGGATCTGTTTAAATTTGCTAATCCATAAAAAAATATTCTTGATTTTCATTCTTCCTAAGACCTTAGTGATGGGAGGCTGAGCTCTATTTATCATTAGCATTGAACTCCTTCTTTAGCTTCAGTTGTTAAATAAAAGTGTTTTGTATTTTAATAAATAAATCTGCATTTAATGTTTTTATGAGAAGCCTAATACCTGCCTAATTATAGAAATTTGTTATGTTACAAAAGAAGCATTCTTATTTCTTTTATATTCAATTTTATTAAAACTTTCAGAACAAAAAGAACAAACACTACATCAAATACACCAAGCATAACCACAACAGAAAGAGAGGCAATCTCCTCCTGGCTGTCCCCTTTGCAGTTTATGCCAGATTATATAATCCAATGTCTTTAGGTATGATTGGTCACAAGGCTGTCATGACGTTGTAGGTACCAGATATCCTCAGGTGGTCATCAGATCTGCTCGGGACCTTTCTTATGCCCTTTCTTATGACATTTAGTGCAAAGCATCAGCTCTGAGAGCTGGTGTTTATTAGAATGGCCATCATTATTGACCTATGCCACACAAATGTTTAAATGCATTTCATTTTAGATACAAAAAAAAAAAAGACATTTGTCCATCATAACAAAGTTTTGCATAACAGTTGAGCCAGATCTCAAGATCTTTGCTGAAAGTGGTCTGTGATCAAATTTAACACAGAATTTAGACAAACTGAGTCTACCCTTGAAAGTAAGTAAGTAAATAAAAGAAACCTTCAGTTTGTTTTAGTCTTGATTGGTTAGCTAGATCAGCAATGATCAAATTACTGTATTCCCTGTTACTGACTGGTGTTTAGGGTTTGTCGAATCCAAATTATTTTGAAGCTATCTGTCCTCACGAGTCCAAGTAGCTTTGTGTTTGACTTTGAATACATAACACAGATGGTCCCCAGAGGACAGACACTGTACTATGACAGGTATTTTTTTTCCAAGAGCCATTGGATATTCTCATGGGAAAAGTGTTTGCTGCTATGGCAACCTTTTCGAAGATTGGAATCCCTCTATAGTAACTCTTGGCTTCTACTGACAAGCTCTTAGCAGGAAATAAAAAGGCTCTTGGAGATGTTAGGACATGGACTTTGATGCTGAACTACTCCAGAGTAACAAGCAGCAGAAGTGGATTGTTTATACCCTAGTGACAACCAGCAAAAAAAAAAAAGAAAAGAAAAAGCTTAAAGCAAGGACTTTAAGACGGAAAATAAAGTGAAAGAAGCCATATCTAGATCAGAGCATAACGTTAGTGAACAAAAAAATACTGAGAAAGTTAATATTTCAAATGTAGCCCCTATGCAAATATATATTGCTTGAAGATTAAATGCTTTAAAAAAAATAAAAAAAACATGGTATCTTTCAAATATGTTGTGTAAGAAAGGTATCAGGGTTATCAGTCTAGGGATAAAATTACCAAAGGTTCAGATTCATTTATGGAATACATTTTTAAAGGGCTAATCTTTAACCCTACCACGTCATCTGGTAAAAATGTTCAACATTAGAACAAAGTCTAATAGGGAGACAAATTTTCAAAACTTTCAAACCTCTGTCAACAATCTCAAAATAATCGTGGGCATAAAGCTCCAGTATTATTATGGTTTGTTGGGATGTATAAAGATGAAAACATCATCGCCAAATTAAACAGTTTACAAGAAGATTAGTCTTTCTTTATTGATAAGAGCAGGCATCCCCAAAGTCGGTCCTCGAGGGCCGATGTCCTGCAGGTTTTAGAGGTTTCCCTGCTTTAGCACAGCTGGTTATAATGATTGAAGTCAAGCAACAGCCTGTTAATCAGGCTTTTTATCAGTCTTTCAATTAAAATCAGCTGTGTTGGAGCAGAGAAACCTCTAAAACCTGCAGGACAGCGGCCCTCGAGGACCGACTTTGGGATGACTGATTTAGAGGCATATTGTCGTTTAGACCAAGTCTTAACACCCACACGGTAAGAGTGAAACACACTCAGAATGCATGTAATTCAAAGGCATTCTGTGTTATTAGTTGTAAATGCTAACCTTTTTTTTTTTATGGCTTGTTTTTATGGACAGCAGGCTGATAGGAAAGGGGGAGAGACATACCGGAAAGGACCATAGGCCAGATTTGAACCCAGGTCTTCCACATTGAGGATTAAGTACACCATACATGGGTTGTGTGCTAACCATTGCACCACCAAAGCCCGCCCACGACCATTTTTCAAGTATGTTCACTATGATCCTCTAAATCATGATGTTGGCTGCAAGCATCATCACTTCTCTCATGTATCTAAACTCTCTAAGGGTTTTAATATAAATGGCAGCATCAGCAGATAGTGTAGAGAGATAAAAGAAGTCAAATTAGAAACTGATAAAGCCAATAGTAGGGATTAATGATATTGTCCAAACCATAAAACAATATATATTTCTTAATTTCCCTTAGCAAAAAGTAGTATACTTGAAGTAAATTCTATTAAGAATACTTAAGTATAAGTATAAGGTTAGAAAGTATTTCCGAACAATGTACTTTAGTGTACTTTAGTCGACCTAAATCCTGGATGATTTTGAAATCCCCCCCGGACATTTTTTTAGGTATGAGAAGTAGGACATGTCCAGGAAAAAGAGGATGTCTGGTCACCCTACCATATCCACAATTTGATGTTTCAGTGAGTGAGTGCTTGTTGCTATGATGCGTCTTTGCTCAGCAGCTTTGCTCGTTGTAAACCAACCAATCAGCGCACCGCTCATCTAAATATTTATGAGCATACCATAATAATGGGGCTTTTAACCAGGCGGCATTAGGGCTCATAGAACAGCAAATATGCAATTTTCAGTCCAATCAATGTTAAACACCCTAATCAGAGACCTTAAGGACCAGCACCAAATACCCTATAGAATCATTCTATGACACCTTTAAGAAAAAATGACTGATTTATATTTCAATTTTTTTCAGTGTAAAAAAATTTATCGGACGGTTAAAAATAAAAGTATTTATTTAACTAAATATTTCAAAGTAATTTCGAATCAGAGGCTGTTATAAAGCAGTGATTTTCAAACATCTGAGTCACTTTTTCTTTTTTTGGATGTGTTTCTGCTCCAGCAGATTATTACATTCCTGCCTAGCAGCCACCAAGGGCTAGAAAGGCCTATTAATCACCTGTTTATTAAGTCAGGGAAACAGCTAAACATGTAAGTCGTGGGAATTTAGTTTAAAAGCCTAAGTTAAAGAGCTTTTACATTATTTTGGACATTTAACAAACTTATTAGGTGTAATTGTCATGGTCTCGGTGCTGTTATGCTTTACTTTGCTCCATGTTTTCTTGTTTTATTGGTTTAATTCCTATTTTGTTGTATTTTCTGGATATATTTTAGTTCTCAGGTTTTTCTGTTGTTGTCCTCTGTTGCCCTCTTGTGTGTGTTCCTTCCCCCTTGGCTCCTTCATTGATCCACTCACACCTGATCCCTGTCTGCTCGTTAGCCATGCCTTTGTCTCAGTCAGCTATATATACTCTCCCTCTGCTGTCACTCCTTGTTGGTTCCTCTGTTGTTGCCTGTTGTTGCTGCCTCCGTCGTCACTGGTTCTGTCGTCGCTGGTTCCCCGTCACTGTTGCTGATTGTTTTCCCCTGATGTCTCCATGGTTCTGGTTTGTGTTACATTTTAAGTTGGATTTTGGATTGCTGCTTTTGTTAACTGTTTTCACCAATTAAAGTACAAGAAATCACCTCCGCCTCTTCGCCTCTGCATTTGGGTCCTCTAAACATAAACAAAACGTGACAGTAATTGCAGAAATGGTATTGAATCTGTATTACCAGAGTGTATTTTACTCGTTTGGACCATAAAGGAAATTTATGGTATCAAACAAATTTGAAAAGATGATTTAAAGGGACAGAATATATTCATTTCAGGGTTTCTGATTTAAAATTCAAAATTTTCTCTCAGCTCTCAAAATCAAAATCTGACTCCAAACTCAAAAGTTGAGAGCTGTATTTATTTGCTGTTCTTAAACCCATATCACAAATATACCAGAAATAGTAACTGCTAGTATCTGCTGTAATGCATGGGCTGAAAAAAGAGAAAAAATAGTCAACTTTACACATGTAACAAACATTTTACTTTAAGAACTGATAGCTGTGGCATTATTATTTTGTTGAAATTCTTTAGAAATTTGTTCTAAAACTGTTAACCTTTTGTATCTCTGCTTTTGTCTCCTTGAACCCGGAGCCTCAGCAGATGGCCGCTCACACTGAGTCTGGTTCTGCTGGAGGTTTTCCTCTCCACTGTCGCTACAAGCATGCTTAGTGTGAGGGATTGCATTCAAGTCATTGAGTCAATGCAATCAACTGGCTTCCCTAAGATAGCGAACTTTGAATCAATTTGACTGTATGATCTGGTGAACTGTAAAGTGCCTTGTGATGACGTATTGTGAATTGGTGCTACAGGGTTCCTGCGGGTCCTTAAAAAGTCTTAAAAGGCATTTAATTCTTCAAAATAAAACTAAGGCCTTAATTGGTATTAAAATGTCTTAAATCAGTCTTTCGTAGGTCTTAATTTTTATTACGATTTATTTTTGTAATCTAAATAAAACATTAAAATTGACAATTTTTTAATTTATTTAAATAAATAACGGCTCGCCATTATTGGTTCCGTCCCGATAGCCGGACCAATAAAAGCGTTGTTGCGGCCGGGTCATTTGGGAGATGCACCATTAACTTTTTGTCTGGAAAATATGAGCAAGTGTAAATGTAACCAAAATTGGCTATCCAGCCAAGAGTTTTCTCCATGGCTAAAACCAGTACCAGGAACATACATGAGGCACAGTTGATTTTGTGCAAGAAGTCATTCAAGCTCAGAACGATGGGAATTAAGGCAGTGGAGTCGCACATGCAAAGCACAAAGCGTCAAAATCGAGTCGAGTTGACGAGAAACAGCCGGTATTTCTCAGTTTTGTTCCACCCTTGTCTCTGCAACGCCTCAACTTATCACCAAATCAAACATACTAAGAAAACGATACAAAGAAAAATGGCTGCAAAAAAGACTTAGCACTGGTTATGTTGGGGCTTTAAAACTGATTTGTTTTGTTCCCTTCTAAAACAAAGTTTGTGAATTGAGTTAAATAATTGTTAAATATATCTGTCATTTGTGCGTTTTTAGCTTTCTTCCTGTATGGGAAGCTTTTCAAAATTTGAAACATTAGTGCAGTGGTTTATGTTAAAATAAACCTTTGGGTTAAGTTGTCGCAAGCAGGTTTTTCTTGTGTTTCTTGTGAATTTGGTCTTAAATTTTTATTTGAAGTGGCATTAAAAAGTCTTAAAAAGTCTTGAATTTAACTTGCCTTATGCTGTAGGAACCCTGTGCTATATAAATAAACTGAATTGAATTGAATTAACAGATTAAGAAAATGCGCTCCAGGGAATGCCTTTCCTTTGGTCTCCCAGGTTTACCTTTTGCTAACCTAACATGTAACTGAAACCACTTATCCAACATTAAATTTAATGAACTATTACGTATCAAGTTGCAATCCTATTACTGTGTTGAAACCTGAGAACATTTCCATTTTCAGATCGAAAGAAACTGACAGCTCCTGCTACTCTGCCGCCAGACAACATTTTTCTTCTTTGATGATGTACATGAGGGGAATTATTGATATCACAACCTTTTAATTTCCTATTTATAATGCTAAGATGAAGGGTTTATCCTTTGATTAATCATTGGAGCATTCTCACTGGGCTGTGTCCTGTTTCATCTTTGTTACCATTTAACTGAAAGGTATCTTAGTTGGGGGAGAAAGAAAGGGACTATCCCCGGAACAAAGGAAGCTCCTGACGATCTTGTGATTGCAGCTTCATCAATAAGTCAGTGTTCAAAATGCAACAAATGAAAACAAATCCCTAAGGGAGAGGGATCTCAAGAGCATACGTGACTCATCTTTGACTTAAAATGATTACATCCTGGAGAAGTGGTGTAAGCTTAATGCTGCTCGGTTCATCCTCTGTCTTTCTTAACCTCATTAACCTATAAACTTTGACTTCATGACTCACTGTATGATCAAAAAGGCCTTTTAGGACGTAATTTGACACATTTAAGATCTGTCTGGTTTTACCGGTATTGCAGTCACTTGACATCACATTTTATCACAATACAGCAGCAACTTCAGTATAATTACTGAGATTTAATGTGACACTGCAACATAGATGTGAGGTGGAAAAACATTAATATACAGGAGACTTAAAATTGAATTTAGAATTTAGACGTTCCCTACAGGATGTTACCTCTACCAGGATAAAAGTGGGTTTAGTGTAATGTTCACTATTATAAGCAGACCACAGAGTTCAGTTTTGTTCTTGCCTTAATAATGTTAATTAATTTCACTTTACTCAATGTAGAGACTTTCACCTAACCATAACATGCTGAATACTTGGAGTGGCCCTTAACCGTTTCACTAAGGATTACTTCAACAAAATAGATATAAATAACGGGGATGTTATGGTAAAAGTAATGCACCATAACGTGAATAAAGTGGTGCAAATATGAAAATGTAATTTGCAAATGCAAAAATGAGACTAGCAAAGACAAACGTGATGTGTGAAGGGGAGAATTTTATTGTGCGCGGCAAAACCACTTGCAAGGTTGAAAATTGGCCCGGCTTTTCGGGGTTGCCTTGGCCCCTTTAAGGAGGTTGTTATTTCTTTTGTCTGACGCCCGTTAGTAAAAATATATATTAAAAAAAAACATCTTTGGATAGATTATTTAAAATAAAAGACAAATTGACCTTTTCTCTCTTCCCTCAAAATGCCGTATGGTATTTTATTGTCTGTTAATGAGAGTTCAAAAAGCAATATCATCATACTATTTCAAGTCTGCTCAGAGGACCACATATAGGGAAAGCTCTTATTGCAAATCGGAGAAATCCAAAATGTTCTGATCCAAAACTGTCTTGGTCTGATTTCCTTCCGACAACGAGAAACCTTCCATAACAGCATCATTCTCTCTTCATTTAGAGCAGACAGCCACTCATTTTTATTAAGTGCTTTCAGTTACAAATGGCTTTATTTTTATGGCCTCATACTGTCTTATCATCAAAGGCCTTTGCACATTTCCTGATGCTCACATGCAACCAGCAGTACAAAAACTGAAAGCCCTCACACTAGAACACATACAATACACCAATCAAAACAAGCCTCTTGATTTGACATTGAATTAAATAAAGACAGTAAAATGATGAATTTATAACTTAGAGGCATAACAGGAGCATTTACCTCGGGCTCCAACAATACCACAGATGTCAAATGAACTTAATCCACTGTTACAGTTCAGTTTATTAAAAATTGTGTTTACTTACTGATAAGTGTGGTGTGCAGAAAAAGAATATGGTTCACATTTACTGGCTGACTTCTCCTTTTTTCTGGAATCACAGTACCCTGAGAAAAAGTATCACTGTCTTGATGCAGGGAAGGCAAACTCATTATCAGTGCCAGATTCAAGAATATTTTTGGTTGATCTTTCCCCTTAAATCCAAAGCATTCTCCTTTTGTGTCTTACATTTAGTATGCTGCCTCTTTGCATGCTTAAAAATAGCATTATCCGAAGTTAATCCGCTTACTGATATATTGTGTTAAGAAAAGTAAAAATAAGTATTAACATTCTGTGTAGTGTTTATTTATACCTGTGTCTGTACCCATGAAATAATACAGTTTTATCTTCCACCCGTCGCTAAAGGTTTATCGAGTGTACCGGCCCTACCTGACTTGGTGCTGGAGTCCAATATCTACTTAGACCCTTTAGTTCCTGAAGCAACACAAATTTTAAATCATATACATGAATGTGTGTGTTTCTAGAGGTTTGTGGAGATTTCCCATGTGACACCTAAACTTCCTGAGTATACGTGGGGTCTGTTGTGCTTGTCATGTCGCTGGATAAAACACACTGTACGACCCAACCTCTTGTTTTCCCATTTTATTACCAGACAATTTCTGTATTTGTAGTATTTTTAGTATTTGTTCCCTATTTATGTATTTGCATCACATTTGCAAGCCTAGGCCACCATATTTTTCAGTCCTGAATAAATGACTTTTGGATTTTTTGGGTCTGCCGACATGTGTAAAGATGTTGATGTTCTCTAACTTATGGGCCTTGGAAAAAAAAGCTGACTTTATGATAATATTATATTACACACAACTTAATTTGTATTACATTAAGGTGACTTCCGAAGAGTACAGGAACACTTGAGTTGTTGCTAAATAAAAATGCATCTTAAGGGGTTTTACTATGGGGTGGAGGTAGAGCACATGACCATATAACAAATGTCACAGGTTGAAATCACGGTCCTGCTGACCTTTGCTGAGTGTCTCTCCACTCTCTTGTAACCCACTTTCCTGTCTACATACTTTCAAAAAATGCCACTAGTGCCTAAAAATTATCTTTAAAAAAATGCATTTTAAAGCTTTTCCAATTTTGTTTCACAAGAACTATCCAAACCTGAGTATATTCTTCCTTTTTCTTCAAAATAGAGCACTAAAATATGTTCTCTGTGTGTACAGCTCTAATAAAATACTCCACATTGCAATTTTTTTTATAAATTATAAACAGTGTGGGGATTTAGTAGGCTAAATAAGAGTTTGATGGTGGTGAAAACCCTGAAATGGCAGAATTCTGTAAAATCTGGCAAATACATTTCAAAAACTTAAATCTCCTAATATTGTCATTCTTTATTTGGATCTTATGGGACTTTCTGTAACATTTGAAACAAAAATACACCTATGGGTAATGAAAAATTTTGGATGGACTGTAAAAGTGTGTGATGCCTGAGTTAGGCTTGTATTAGATTTCCAACTATTGTGTTTCTTATATTTTGTATCCTAAAAACAAACTCATCTTCTTTGCTTTTTTCAAACACATCCTCTATGGCCATGTGTTCCATGCATTGCTCTATACTGTGGCATACTTATTTGGTAAAAGAAAATACATATATAACTTCCAGAAGTTTTCTAGATATAAATAAATGACATCACAGTTGATCTTAAGTTGCAGTCAAGGTAACAAAGAACAAAGGTTCTCTTTGTGTCCTTGGTAGCATATGTGTGATGCTGAGATGTCAGATAGCGCCTCCCGGTTGTCTCCTCTGTATCTTTCGGCACAATAACAGTATAAGAACTGCATGGCCCCATCTTCTCTAACAATTCCCCTGTTGTTCCTCTGTATCTCTGTGCCACTGTCAGAAAAGTAACAGGCTGCAACAGAGGGAGAAGATTTACCCAACTGCACTGTGCCGACATGCCCATGCCTTTAATCAAGAGGATTTGTTTGTCTTATTTTCTTTCTAAAAGCTTAAACAGTAAGTTCCTGACCAGTTTCAAACCAGAACATATAATCAATTGATTGATGGAGTCAAAGGTTTGTTTCAGCTTTGATGACTATGGAAGTGACCTTTCATTTTAATCAGTAGCAGCTGTGAACTGATAAAAAGTAGGACGCATGGTTCAATGTAATAAACAGGCCAATGAAACAGAACATGCTTAACGGTTATAAACATGTTTTTCTTCTTGCTGTCATCGCTCAGCGTCAGTTCCTATTGACTATCCATTCAAAAATAATTCAAAGCACTAAACTGAATGCAGATAAAACTAGAAGGAAATCATTAAATTGTTAACATTAACGTAGTTATAATATAACCGTAAATATTATATAATATGCAAATACTAAACATAACCAAAAATAACTAAATATGAGTGTAAATTACTGAATAGAAAAATGTCACTAACACACAGAGATCTTTGCTTGACAGCTCCTATGCGAGACTTTTTATTTGATTCAAAGTGCCATGAAGAATTAACATTTAGTCTCTCATAGGAGCTGTCAACCAAAGATCAGCTTTTGATTGTGAAGATCAAGATCAACTTAAAGTTATAATGGAGGATTTTCACAAATTTTTGAAAAGACTTGCCCTCTCCGCTTAAAAAACAAAAATGCACATGCACAACCCTGTACCTACTCCTGAGATGGAATGCCTCTTAGACGTGTGTGAGACAAGTGTAGGGGCAACCAAGAAGTAACCGGGGGCAACGAAGAAGTAACCGACTGTAACGTTGTCAGGGTGAGTTGACACTAACAATGTTTTTTAATTATGAAGGATAAATGATCTTTAATAATTAAAACAAGGATGTCTTGTTTACGTGTAGGAATTTACATAATTGTCCACTATGAGTAACATCTGGTATATTAACTTTTGCTAAATTTTTGTATGAAACAATTTCTCAAAGATCTTTTAGAGATGTATGGGGATATTTAATATTATTCCCACATTACTTAAATTTGATATTGTTGATGCAGTTTTGGTGTTCTAATAAAATAAAAAGATGTACAAATTATGGACAGGCTTAAGTCTGTTTGTAATAATAACTGAATTAACTTCATTGACCTCAGATTGGAGAAATTCACCTCAGCATTTAATCCATCCCCTTGGGTAGCAGTGGGCTGCTATTGTGCGGTGCCTGAGGAGCAGTTGGGAGTTAAGGGTCTTGCCCAAGGATCCAGAGTGCAGGCTGTGGGGATGGAACCGGGCGCTTGCAACCTTCTCACAGCACAAGAGCACTGCTCTAACCACCAGGCCAACACTCCCCACTATCTTTCTGCTGTTGATTTATAAGGCTGAAATACGTTAAAAAAAGAGCACTACACAATACAACATCACGAAGGCCTGTCAGTTTTCCCTGGATTTGAAAAGAATTACATTAGTAGATCCATATACTTCTGCTGAATGTAAAGGGGAGCCTGACAAGCTGCCACAATTGGAACCACATCCAACCTGTTCATACTTGGTTCATTTTTACCTTGACAATACATGTATATAAATCTCAAGGGTGGCTCCTGTCCCAGAAAGATTAGATGGAGGAAAAGAAACTCAAATTTGAATTGTCACGCTGTTCCTTTAACTTGCTGCCAGTCTCCTCCAGGCACATGTCCCTGAAATAATTTCTGTAGCTAACAATAATTCATGGGTATGTTGGTTTTGAAGAAGGGGAACATGCTTTCTCTTCTTCTTACTGGAAGAATTTCCTTTCATGACTCAACTCTTGGCTCTCCCACAAGCAGCCTCAAATTTTAGTTAATAGAACATATATAATATTATGCACATTTTCACCTATAGGATGAGGGTGTGGGAAACTGAAACCAACTGCTTGATTACAGCCATAACATTTAGAGATATTTATAAGAGTACATCATTTATATCACATATGATTTTAAAAAAAAGGACTCCATGTTGCTTTAATCTCCAGCAGGTCTCCCAGGTGAATTTTCAAGTTTGAAAGTTAAATATTTTCTATTTTCTATACAAGCCCTTACAATTATTTCACATGTCAATGAATTTTAGGTGTATTTCTTAAGGTTGCATAAAGGCCCCATATTTTCTGGGCCTGTTCGTTTGTGTGAGGTGATGGGTGCACTTGTTTACCCGGCCACTTTTTGGCGTCTCCGCTGCCATTGATGCAAATTGGGAGAATACAGGCCACTGTTTTGAAGATGTATTACAAAAGAAAGGCCCCAAGCAAGGGCACCTCAGTCTACATCACAGACTCCCCCACCTAAAGTAGAAAAATAAAACTTTTGCCTAGTGTGATGAAAAGAGACTAATTGAAATCTAATCAGGGATGGAATAAGGCAAGAGTAAATATTGGTGTAGCTTTTAACAAATGCATGGAGTTTAGATTTTATCCTGTAAATAAAAAGGACCAACTATTGGCCATTTTATTACTAAAAAGGTTGAAACCTTCCAACCTTCCCTCATACCCATTCTTCAGAAGACGTTAGGACTCTAAACAAAACGCTGGTGAAGTTTCTCACTCATCCAGGTCATAGTTTTTCCAAAAAAAGAAAATTAAAAACAGTCCACAGGACTTTGTTTTCAAGTTTGAAGACGTTTCGCTTAAAGTGTCGTTTTCAATAAAAAATGTCAGGAATAGTGTTGCGTTCAAGGTTTTATACAGTAACCAATTTTTACAGTAGGGCTATGTTTATAACCTTAAACTCAATGCTATTCCTGACTGATTCCCAATGTTGGGGTCACAAATAAACAAGAACGCGAACTTGAGGTCTTTTAGAGAAGTTAAACTAAGCAATAAAAATGGTAATGAAGACTATTTTGATGTTTTTAACAATACTAAAACACCACTTATGAATATACTAACCCAAATATACATTTGTTGTTAATTCTGTTGTTATTACTATTATATCTATGGTTAGAAACTTTTAAATTCTAACTAAAGGTTTGGATCATGAGACCAATTCTGGTACCATGTTGGTACAATCAGAAGCAAACAAGTATTGTAATCTTTGGTCTAAAACCACCACTTTGGAAGATTATTCAGTTTCTTCTGTTTATTTTACTACTAATAATAATAATAATACAAAATAGCATAGAAATATTTTAATTAACTTCTTTGCTATGGTAATGTTACCTAAGAGGTTAAGCAACAAATTAAACTTGACTAACATAAAGTTGTCTTGTTGCAAATTTTCTTTTAATTCTGTTTTTTTTTTATGCATCTTCCTTAATATTTCTTTTATAATCCATATGGCTGCTTTCCTTAGTGCTAGCCTTTAGTGACACTGATTTATAGTAGCTCACAATAAAAGAGGGAGCGGGGCAAAGCAATCTTCCGGACAATTTGTACCACTTTCTTCTTTCCTGCCTTGGGCCTTTGAAGCACTCCATTTTTTTGTTTCCACTACATCCCCTGCCCTTTTTCTTTATACACAAAAGGTTTAAATCAAGGTGCTCTGCAAAGTCCTCTGGCGTGTCAGTTTTTTCACCCTAATCCTTTGACCTGTTGTCATGGAAATCAGGCTCTCCAAATAGCTGCCCTTACATTCAGGCCTCTTAACAAGAAACCCGAATGATGAATTTGAGGTTTTTCTTTCTATGAGGAAGCCCATCAGGTGGATTTTTGCAGTTAACCACTATTTCTTCAAAAGAAGACAACAAATAAAAAGAAAAGAAGAAAGAAAAAAAGGTATAGCTTAAGAAGACTTGAATAAAGAACACTGCCTTGGTCATAGATTTCTTAATGCAATATTAATGTAAACGTTTGTTTACATTTATTTTGGGCTTAAAATTGCTGCAAAATTAGGTTCGGCGCTTTGCAGGAGATAAAGCTGACTCTCCTTATTTTGGAAGTGCTGATGTGAATTTTCCATTGTTAATTGACAGTCTAAAATATGGTGAGGGAGATTGGAGAGATAAGAATGATTATGCTGATTTATACTCTTTCAAAATTCACAGCACACAGTCCACTAGTTTTACTCTTCCTCATCAATCCTAACAATAAAAACAGTAATTTGTTTGACAATAAGCTGATATAAGTCAGATTAAAATTGGAGAATAGGTGTAACTATAAAGCTAAACTAAAAAACATAAAACTAAACTACACTAAATAACAAAAACAGAATAACTGGGGTGGATATCTATGTATGTGTTTGTTGCTTTTATAGTCCTCCTCAAAAGATGTGAAGTTATTTAGTTAATTTTCCAGATTTTAATTGTTTATTAGGTATTATTGTTCTCCATGCATGTCCTAGAAAGACGCACTTCATGAAAATATCTATTAAAAAAAAAAAAAAAAAGTTTACTTGCAAACACAGATAAAAGCCATTTTTGAAAATATTGAGCTGAAGTTTGTAATAAAAATGTTTTTTGGAAAATTCATACAAGGAGCAATGTGAAATTAACTTTTCATACACAAAAAAAGCCCATTTTAACTGCTCCTTTTACTCAACCCACTTCTCATGTCTAAACCTTAGACACTGAAATCATAATTCAATAACAAAATATACCTTCAGTTTGGAATGATCTACAAAACTTGTTTGAAATTATTTTGCATCACAAGAACTTATTATTGTATTCAATTGAATAGACTGCCTGCAATGAAATTATTACCACTGGAGCATTTATGAATATTTCAACCTTTATATTTACCCATGGGGTCCCATACATTACTGACATTATTAGTGAAAGCCAGAATCCATTTTCTCCCAATCTAATTGCTCCCTGTTCACAGTTGCAACAGAGATAATTTAATCACCATTGAAATGGACCTTTATATGAGGTTTAAATGATAACTACTTCAGGCTGCCGTTCTGTCTTAAATGACACTATTTATCACCCACTGCTTTATTCTCTCCCAAACATTTGAATAGTGGACTCCAAGTTCCATTTTCATTCTCATTTTGCTCTCTATTAGCAGTGGATAAAGGAGTACAGTAGCGCTGTATTTGAACAGTTGTTACTGCTGTTCAAATGATTGAGGCTTTGGTTGTCATAGAAACTGAAAAAAAGAATGTATAAAATCACTTGATTAGACATTTAGTTTTTCCAGACATTAATAGAGAACTATGTTCATGGATGCTTATATGTTAGAGGAGTGGGTGATTTTTCTATCACTAGAATGAGACAAAAAAATGTAACACTGTAGAGTAAATACTAATGATCAGAAAAGATGGACCCAGAATTCAAACCAGACAACCATTATAAAAGCTTAACGCAGTTTAGTGAAACAAAACTACTGCAGGTAGTGTCAGCGAGTAGGTCAGGAACCTCTGGAAACAGAGACGGAAGATTAGTGACCAGGTTAGTACTAAGGTATGCATCAACACATCACAAACATGATGGTCACTAACCTTCTTTTAGGCCTCAGCCTGGGAAGAAACACGAGGTTAGGTTCAAGCCGGTTTACAGTAGCGCTGATGTTGTTGTCACAGGTCAGGAATTCCCAGAGAATAACTCCAGCCGTGAAGACAATAGTAGGCAGGAGGAACAGGAGAACAAACCAGAACCTGTAGTTGGGGGCGAAGTCCAGGGTCAGAGCTGGTAATCAGAAGTCCAATGAAGCACCAGAGGGAAATCCAGGATGAGGTTGAGAAACAGTTCCATGTTAGACAACGGGTTGGCAGACCAACAGGTCAGGTCTGGCAAACAGGCAGGAAGTCAGGAATCAGAAGGCTGGAATAGATCTCACCAATGGCTTGGAATAATCTGGCACTGATGTTTGGTCTGAAGGCTGCTTGTATACTGATAGGTGCAGGTGGATCAGATGAGTAGCAATGAGAATGGGGCGCAGCTGAGCAGGTGTGAACAACATCAGTGCTGAGATCATGACAGTAAACACTAGAAAAATGATAGGTAAACTTGTCTAATAGTCTAACTCAAACAAAGAGGGGCGCTTAAATAGTGGCTGATCATCCAATTAAAGAAATATAAGACTTAAAAAATCTTCAGCTGAAACAACTAAGACAAGTGGCCATATCTATTCACTATATTGTTACCTCATCTGTGTGGCTGTAAATATAACCATCACAATAGAAATCATGTTTACTCCATATTTGCTGTATTTGAAGGCGAATAAAGGTTTTGTCTTTTTTTTCTTTGGTGAAATCAATCAAAAGGATGACTCGTCCTATTACCTTTTAAAGACTGGAGCTTTAAAAGGTAACTTAAATTTATTCCAGGACCTGGTCTAATGTTTTTCTTGAAGTTTGTGTTCAAGATTTTGTCTCCAAATTCCAGCTTAACATTTAAATGTTTTTCTTAGCAAAAATGTTAGAGTCAATCTAAATACAGTATGTTGGTACACATTGCATCTGAGAAATAACACATTTAAATCATTCTGAGTTAAAATCTTCAGGAAAGCTATTGCTTAAAGCTTAGTAAAAATCTGCTTCATTGATTTCCAGAATAGCTTGCATCTTTGGGACTGTTGCTCTGTTTCATAGCCATGTTCAGATTCTATTCATGTAGCTTTAATGTATGAGCAAATTGTATGATTTTTACAGAATCGTAGTTTATTTGTTCTTTGTGTATTAACTCTGTCAGCAAAACAGCCCTACAGCATGATTTTACCTAAACACTTTTGGTAAAGTCTTCTTAAGTTTAAAAGCTGCTCTTTGACTCCTTAAATAATGCATATCATTACTGTGGCTAACAGCTTGGTCTTTGTCTAATATGACCATCTTTTAAATAATGGATGGTCATCATCGGCGTCTGCAAATTTCAGTTGAGTTTGAAGGAAACTATGTTGAAGCAAGCTCTTCTTTCTTGGCTCACATCCTCTAAGTCCATGTTATTGTGTAACTGGCTTTATGGTGTTTCCCATGCTGAACCGTTAATTTAGCTATTTTCCGGTCATGGTCTTGGTGGTTCTAGAATCCTTTTTAGCAGTCAATATTATTTCTTTGTAGGCCAGGACAGTTAGGGACACATAGCTGACAGTGGACAAAGTATGGCTTTATAACATCATTAAGCTGTGTCCAAACATCCGCCCTAATCCCTATATAGGGCACTATGTAGTGGTTATGCCATTTTTTATCCACTTGACGTCCGAATATCTAGTGGAAAAAAAAGGACTGGAAATTTCCTACAATGTACCTTCAAAAGTAGTGATCGTCCATAGTCACTAGAGAGGATACAGTTTATCCTGGAATGATTTGCTAGAGCTTTATGGGATTTGGTGTGAAAGCAGCTCGTTGTTGGATAGCAACACTGGCGACAAATGACATGGATGGGACATGCACCGTGCGGGAGCGAAAAGTAGTGAGAATCTGTCCGAATGGTCAGTTTACTATAATGTTGGCTATTTAGTCCCCGCTCCATACAGTGATGAGCAATCTAGGGGTTAGGGTGAACGTTCGGACAAGGGTGAACGTTCGTAATTGATAAAGCAAGGTAACAGCTACAAAAGCTCTGAGTTAAACCATGTTAAAATGGTTTCTGAGCAATTGCTAAAATGTAAGTTTCTACCAGGAAAGCAACCAGAAATGCATTCCATCAGGTTAATACTACAGGTTTGTTGATGACACCTTTTAGGGAAGCTTATTTCCCTAAGTATCCTTAGGGAAGTAAGCTTCATATTGAGCCTGTATTTCAATATTTCTTTTAAATATGCTGGGTTAAATAAATCAATAGAATTAGAACTTATGAAGCCACCTCACTTGTTTACCTCATTAAATTTAGTTGGTTTGACATTCCTCCTCTAAAAAAACTCCTCATAGATTAATGACAAGGAGTCGCATAATGATTATCTGTAAATGTCTCACTTAAACTAACTTTTTAAATGTATTTAAGATCTTGCAAGTCATGATATTTTCTGTGGGTTTGTTAACATTTTTGCATCTTATATCATAACAACTGAACTTTATTGATGTCACATTGGAGAAATTTAACACTGCATTTAACCCATCCTCTTGTAGAGCAGTGGGCTGCCATTGTGGGGCGCCTGGGAGCAGTCAGGGGTTAAGGGCCTTGCTCAGAGAGCTAGAGTGATAGTCCGCAGGAGTGGGTTTCAAACTCACAACCTCAGCATTCCAAGCTTTATGACCTAACCATTAGGCCGCCACTCACCACATAACCACCTCTGACCAAATACATGGTCAGAGATATTGTGTGGAAATAGATATAACGTAAAAAACAAATCTGAGTATTTATAGAGTAATTCTGTTGCAGGTTCTTGCATTGATCAAGGGATATATGTATTTGTCAAATTGCATAAGTTAATTGATTTAAAGCATCAGTTATCATTTACTTAAACAAACAAAGCCAGAGCGTATATCTTTACTCTGGACCATTTCCTTTATCTTTCTCTCCTCCTGAGTCATGTTATCTATGCTGAACTCTGTCCTCGCCAATTCAGCACAAAGTTCACTGCAGCTGTAAGCTGCCACCACATCATATGATGCTGTTGTTATTCAGCCGTTCATATTTTTTTGGTGAAAATAGTCCTAATTACATTTCAATGAGCCCTTTGTTCTTTTCTGCCTCATAAGACATCATTTGTTCTGCCAAAAGCTTTCCTCTTTCTAACATAATGTACTGTGTTCAGATGACATTAAGCTGAGCTGATATTGCTTATTCAATTTAAAAAGTTAGATTAAAAAGTTTATTTTCGTATCGCTCATGTACTACAGTTATTCCTGTTCCTTTTCCATTCTTCAATACATTCCAGGACAGACTGTTGAGCCATTCATTTTGGAAATAGGTAGAATAGACAACTATTATTAATATCTATCAAAATATTAGAACAAAATATCTAATTGGCTAATTTGGCTCAGAGAACCTTATCTTTCGATCTGCTGTATTTGCTTTGCATCAGTATTATACATGGATCTGTGCAATTCATTAAAAACACAGAGGAAAAAAAAGAAACAAACTCTGTTTCCAAATAATTTTCTACTTACTCATCTCTTGACTACATTATGATAACACCCTCGAAATGATGGTGAACCAAATAATATAATCATATCAGTTTCAAAAAAAGACAAAAGACAGAAATTAATTGCACACATTCATAACTTGCACCCAATCTAAATAAAGCTCCTCTAATGAATCTATAAACCATCTCAAATGCTTTGCTTTAGCTATTTGCACTGCAAATGCTTTTCAATTTGATTCATTCAGTCTATACCTCATTTAGCAATTTTAATTTTCTTACTGAAACTTCTTGCTGATTTGTCAAATTAAGGTAAGGAAATCCAAAAGATATGCAGCAGAACATAATCTCACATAATGGTGAGAAGATGTAACGCAAAAACATTACCATCCCATTACCATTACCATCCCATTTGTTGCTGGAGTCTCAAAAACTCATGAGGATTTTCTCCAAACACAAAATCCCAGTACATTTCAAACCAAACAAGACCCTTAAACAGAGACTAGTGCATCCTAAAGACAAAACCCCCAGACCAAACAGTGGTTTATGCAGTTCAGGAATGCTCTGATATTTATATTGGAGAAAACAAACAACCTCTCCACAGACGCACGGCCCAACAGAGAAGAGTTACCTCCTACGGACAAGACTTGGAGATGCATCTACACCTTTTGGACAAAGGACGTTCTTTTGAGGACCCGAATGTTCACATTTTGGACAAAGAAGACAGTTGGTTTGAGAGGGGTGTGAAGGAAGGCATCTATGTTAGGAAAGAAAAACTTAACAGAGGGGGTGGACTCAGATTTCAGGGGAACAGGACACCCTGCCTGTTCAGCCAGGCCAACAATTCCCTCTAATGACCCCCCTTTCAGGACTATAGACAGGTATCGGGTATTAGAGGTTGGAGACAATATTCAAAAGCATATGTGTGATGGTGGCCATTAGAAAGCTTTTAAAGTCATACGAACAGTATATCCAGTTTGTGCATGCAGTCACTATCAATTAATTACCAACAACATTTGTGAATTAGATTTTTTAAAATTTCCCTCAAAAATTGTCAGTCTCCACTAGTGTACTGGACCCTGCCCTCCACCCAAAAATGAATTCTAGAACATTAACGCAAGCTATTGCTTTAAAAAATGAGTCCACATACTGTACTTAGATTAATAAGGTCAAAATAGTGGCAGAGCCATCTTTGGTATTAAGCAGAAACTCTCTTCTTGCACTTCCCTCATTGAGAAGACTTCACTGTGGAGGAAACTCAGTGTTCTCAGAGCTTAGTGAGAGGAATGGGACTGGGCTTATGTTTGTCATGGACATCAAAGGACCCTTAAAAGAACTGGATCTATAACTACGTCACAGCCTTGCCTCACTGTCAGCCCGGCTAGCTCAGTCGGTAGAGCATGAGACTCTTAATCTCAGGGTCGTGGGTTCGAGCCCCACGTTGGGCGTATAGTATTTTGGGGGAATGGTAGCCTAGTGGTGAAGTCCTGCATTCAATCCCCCACTGCCACAGGCTGCCAATCTGGCTCCCAAACCCCTAACCCCACACTGCTCCCCGGGCGCTGCACAATGGCAGCC
>NW_015151252.1:360099-361921 GCF_000732505.1 Cyprinodon variegatus | reverse complement strand
TATTCTATTCCTATTACCGTCATCTACTTGTCAAAGGTGTAATATTGAAACTAGAGGTCTCCCATTTCTTAAGCAGAAACTCTCTTCTTGCACTTCCCTCATTGAGAAGACTTCACTCGGGAGGGAACTCAGTGTTCTCAGAGCCTAGTGAAAGGAATGGGACTGGGCTTATGTTTGTCATGGACATCAAAGGATTCTTAAAAGAACTGAAACTATAACTACAAGACAGACTGTTTTGGACTTGTTTAAATCTTCGTCATGCTCCAGGGTTACCTGCGGAGTACCAATGGGTTCTGTGCTAGGACTCTCTTTACTATATATATATGTATATATGCTCCGAATTGGTAGAATTATTAGACAGTATGGGATTAATTTCCACTGAGGCTGATGACAATCAAGTGTATAAACAGTGATCAACTGTCTATAAATCCAGATCCAGCTAACCCATTACATAGATTACAGGCATGTCTTGAAGACATAAAACCTGGATGACTCTTGACTTTCTGCTCCTGAATGCAGACAAAATACAAGTTATACTCTTTGGACCAGAGTCTTTGAAAAAGAAGCTTGATTAGTCAGTCACTTCATTTGGATGAGATTAAATTTATCTTAGTCATAAAGTAAAATCCTGTCCAGGGGTGATTCTGAGAAACTAGTTCATGCATTTGTTACTTCAAGGCTGGACTATTGTTATCCTTTACTATCAGGAAATCCGCAAACTGTAGTTAAAAGCCTTCAGCTGATCCAAAATGCTGCAGCCAGGCAGATGGCCGCTCACACCGAGTTTGGTTCTACTGGAGGTTTCTTCCTGTTTAAAGGGAGTTTTTCCTCTCCACTGTCTCTACAATCATGCTTAGTGTGAGGCATTGCCTTCGAGTCAATGAGTCGATGCAATCAACTGGTTTTCCTTAGATAGAAAACTTTGAATCAATTTCACTTAGTGATCTGGTTGAATTGTAAAGTGCCTTGAGATGATGTGTGTTGTGAATTGACATATAAATAGACTGAATTGAATTTATATTATATTTTACATGACATGCCTTATATGTACTCTATTTGACAAAATATGAACATTTATATGAAACATCTTCTAACTAATATAAAGGATTTTGGTCTTCCTCTCCTGATGATCAGTCTGAAAATACCTGCTTTGCCTTTGTGCTGCTCTGGAGTTTTCTTTTGGGGGTGTGAAATAAGCTACTGTACTGGTGATGGGACTTTCTATGAGTTTGGCAGCTCAACTTCTTTTAAAGTATTAATACTCACTGAAAAAACAAACTTTTTTATTATTCTTGCCAGAACACCCCAGTACACTTTAATTTGAACTGTTATTTCTTATCTTTGCTGCTTATTTGTATAATAATATCATAATATAATAATAAAAAGTAAATAATGCTTATGTCAGGGCTAAAGCCTTTGCTCACATAGCAAAATGCATGGTTCATTCAATCAATAGTTGACTTGTATCGGTATGGGGTATCAGATATTGAATTGGATAAAACATTATAATTAACTAACAGCTGTAGGGTTCAGTCAGTCCAAAATGTGAAATGTCAGAGCTTATTGGGTAACTTTTGCAGAAGAAATTTTGCAACTAAACATACAAAGGAAAAAAATTAACATCTCACTAAAGTAAGAGTTACAGATAAATATTTCTAACTGATATGTAACTAATCTGTCGACCCTTGTCTGTCTTGATCTAAGGGCTTTTAAGCGAAAATGACCTAGCCTGGTGAGACCATCCTGATCTCGCAAGCTTTCAAGATTTAACTCGCTAATCAGTCTGGAGACTCTCCGTTGAAGTAAATTTGGAGCCGTTCAC
>NW_015151252.1:358481-359176 GCF_000732505.1 Cyprinodon variegatus | reverse complement strand
CGTTGATCTGATTGGTTTATTTGGCCCGTCTATCACCAACATAGGCCAATCAGCTAACCAGTATTTTCGCCCCTTCCCAAAATTACTTCAACGGAAGGTTTCCAGATGGATATGCAGAGCAAATCCATCTGGTGGAGTCAGGTTATAAATGACCTATTAAAGGCCATTTACTCGATTAAGTACTCTGGCAAGACAACCCCAACATTTTCAACTTGTTACTATTTTTAAAGGTGAATATGCTGAATAATCACAGTGGACTTGAGTTTAAGGTTAGGGTGTTCTCCATCTATTTTTGATCAGAGAATAATGTGTTGCTTTCTTCAAATATTTTACCCTTCTATAGATTGTCAAACAGGATCTGTTTAAGCTCTTTTTCCTTTTACAGACTGCAATCAAAGCTCCTTGTGGCTTGCAAAAATGAGCCATAATTTTATCCAACCAAAGTTGATGTATAACATAGCAAGGAGGGGGTAAACTATTTTCACAAGGGCTATGATTATTTGAATAGAATTTAAGCTTTAATTAATAACTTTTTGAAGAAAGTTTTTAAAATAAAATCTGGTGGAGTGAAGTAAGTGAGCATCTTTGATATTTGCCAGATCATTATTCGTATTTCTTAGTTTATTTGTGTATTCTTAGTTCATTATGTTGTTGTGTCAGTTATTCATGCTGGTTAAGAGTTTTAGTCCCGTATG
>NW_015151252.1:346112-358063 GCF_000732505.1 Cyprinodon variegatus | reverse complement strand
CATTAATGACATCAAATCCACAAAATGTTTCTAAGGACACCTTCTAATACAAATAACACTGATGAATGTTTCCCTTTCTGTATTTTAGAAACATATTTATGGCTAAAATTAAAACAATTGAGTTGAAACCTGTTAGGCAAATCAACAACTTTCTGCTTCTGCCATACTTTGATTTATACTTTTAAACTGACTTCATTCTAAATGCTATGAATATAATGCAAGCAACAAGAGAGAGTCTACTGAACTTTAACCCACCCTTTTTAACTTTCAAAATAGAAGACCGGAATCCTCTGTGCTTATTAACTTCCTGTTTTGCAGAAAAAACAGTCGACGGTCCACAATGGACAGCACACAAGGTTAAAATCAGGTATGCAGGGTCAATAAAGACTTGGCTACATACACTTCTGTGTGATGGGGAAACTCCTCAAAGTGTCAGTAGGTGACAGGCCCATTAAAAAAAGATGTCAGAGTTTGAAAATTCATATAACAGGTGTGCTAATCTGCACTTTGTGTGTGGTTTTTATAAAGGCAATGTCCGCTGGTATATATCTGACAATCTAGCCTCCACATTTATCATATCTACTTTCCACATGCTTCCAATTTCCAACAAAAATAATTAGCCATCAGTCTCACCTCAGAGGCTCCATTCACTGACCTGCTACACACTTAGTCACACACAAGCAGGTTGCATTACTGACATCAAACCTACAAATTATCTTTTCTAATCTACTCATGTCTGTGTTCGTCTGCAAAAAGCTATTATGAGCAACAAAGCATCCTTGCAGGCTGCAGCTTTCGGCCAAGAAAGAACAACGGCTCTCACTATACTTCTCCCTTGTGACAAAAGAAAGGCAAAAACACGAGGTAATGCCTTAGAAGCCAGCACTTGATTAGAATGAAATGATATTACAGCAAACTGAAAACACACACACAGAAAAAATACATGAAAAACAAGGTTATTATGAAGACATATTGGAATGAAATGGGGTAATGAAGAAGCAGGGGATTATGTGCATGCATGCTAAACTCCAAGTTGACATATAACAGAGAAGCACTTTTGCTAATTTACCATATCCACAATAATTTAGTTTTTCTCATTTAAAAAACTTTAAATTTATATACCCCAAGGAACAAAGACAACGACCAAATCTTTTATTTAGGACTCTCTGCAAAGTTATTAGGCTAAGGCTTAATGTCTTCTGACAAGAGATTTTCAGAGTCTGACAGCAAATAAAGACTATCCGGGCAGTCGTAAATGCAACTGGAAAAGGGCATTTATTCATGAGAGAGAGAGGACAATACAGAAAAACACCAAAAGGTCGACAGTTAAAACAAAAAACAAACCATCATCTTATATTGTCTGTGATGTCAGTGTCTAGTGTATGCCTGATTAGGATATTTACACTCTTTCTGATTTCATTTATAGACAAAAAAATGGCACGTATATCTACAGCACATTTGTTTTAACAGTTACCAAGATATGTTTTATATTATTTTTTTTGTTCAGCACTCTGTCTATTTGGAGTGCTTTATGAAGTTGAATGAAAACCAAATTGTTGCCACAATCATCAGCAACCTTTTTATGAGGGGGGGATGGGGTTACGGTTGACTTGGGGCCCTAGGCAACTGTCTAGTAATGCCTAAGGGTAAATTCGCCCCCCCCCCCCTGCTTACAGTAAATGTGGTGGAAATAAGAATCTAATAGCTGTTACCTGGAAGACTGCCAGGGGATTGGTGAAGAGGAAAGCCAACAACAGCTTAATGAAAAGAAAGGAACAGTGTGAATTATCAATATCTAAGTTTTTAACACATTTCAGGATTATTTCCTAACTGCTGGCAACAACTAAGAAAAAGGTTGGTTTCCTGCCTAATAAACAAAATACATACTACCAAAATATGTCCTCTGCCAAAGGCCTGGGAGCTTGAGAGTTCTTCGCAGTATCTCTGCTGTCCCTAGAACTGTGAATTTCTGGACTGAGATCTCTGATGTTTCTCCACGTATCTGGAGGTTAGTGCCCCATGTGCTCTTTTATCCACCATCTTGGGAGGTGGCTCCCATTTTGACCTGGGGGACTCCAGTTTGTATTCTGCACAGATATTTCTGCACAATATACGAGCCACTTGGTTATGATGATCCATGTATTCATTTCCTGCCAGTATCTTACACCCTGCTGTGAGATGATGGATTGTTTCTGGGGCCTCTTTGCATAGCCTGCACCTGGGATCTTGCCTGGTGTGGTAGATCTGGCCTCTGTTGCTGCGGTGCTCAAAGCATGCTCCTGTGCTGCCATGGAAGCTATAATGGAATATATACAAAACAGAAAGTATGCAGTGGCTGATACACTACTACTGTATACAATTAAAATATACAGAGTGAAAGTAGCAGCAAGTAACTGGTTGAACAGTTATCTTGCTAATAGACATCAATAAAGTCAAATTGGCCAGTTCCCATCTTCATGTTTGAATATTAATACATGAATACATAATACATAAAATAAGCAGCATATAATACTTTATTTATAATACTGTGTTGAAGTCTGGAGTATCACATATGAAAGTTCTTTATAAAAGTATTTACTATACAAAAAATGGCATTAAGGATGATATAAAATGTTTGGTATTGGGAACATACACATTATTTAAATCAAAACTCATGAAATTTATGGACTTAGTACACTTTAAAACTGCTCTGGTGATGCTTAAAGCTAAAAAAAATATAACAATTATAATAATGCAAAATAATGCAAAATAATTTAATGCAACCATGTGATTGCAGTACTTTTAAAATTGTGTGTAAATCAGCATGCAGAGTATTTTTTATGGAATGGTTTTGATAATGAATTTATGCAAAGTGCAAATAATGTGTATAAATATTAATGTGATTAAATGTTCTGCTAATTCTGAATGATGCATCCATTGATATTAAGCTCTGATCTGGGGAGTATCTTCCAATTGCTGGTATTTTGATTTGTGTTGATATTGTGGTCATACATGGATATGCCTGTGGATACACACACTCATAAATCTAAACTGTAAATTTAAAGTAAGAACTTGTATAATATACATATGGACAGGACTAGATAAGCTGTCACCTCTTCCTGCTACCTTTCAAACATCTCAAGAGGTTTTTACAAATTCTTTTGTTTGATGATTTACGTATTTTCAGACTGTTTCATATGTAAACATGTGTATATATACATATATATGTTTTCTTTTATAAATGTATATATATATATAAATAAAACATCACTGCTTCTGTGCTGTCCTTGAGCCCCGCCCTCTATAGCCATTGGTAGGAATTGGTCATAGCTACTTCAGCTAACTGTCACTGGTGTTTCCCTTGCAGGGGTTTTTTACTAAACATTCCTCTAGTTTATCCCGTTTAAGCTTCCATTTCCTGAGACATTCACTGAGTGCTTCATCCCTTGGGGCCATCTTCCTGATATATTCTTGGAACTTGGATGTTTCTGATCTTCCATGGTGGCTCTGATGCTCACTAGACCTCTCCTTCTTCCTTGCGCTTTGCGTATAGTCTGTGGTTACAGGATTTGGGTTAGAATCCACCATGCATGGAGAGTAGCTTTCATGTTTTAACATCAATGGCCTGAATTTCCTCCTTAGGCCAATGCATTATCCTAGCAGGGTGTCTGATTACTGGCAAGACATAGCTGTTGATTGCTTGGACCTTACCATTAAGCTTTCTTCTCAGAACTTGCCTCAATCATTCCAGTTATTTGGCTGTCGCTGCTTTCCTTGTGACCTCTTCATAGTTGCCATTTGCCTGTGGTATTTCAAAGTACTTGTAGCTCTATTCTAGATCTATTCAATCATCTCCTCTGGGAGTGCATGCCCATTGTATAGATAACCTTCCCTCTCCCTGTCAACATCCATTTCTCCAGCTCGTATGACATTCTAATGGTCCTGCTGTAAATCCTGGTGTGGACCAGTGAGTCAATGGCTCGCTCATTCTTAGCATGCTTGATGTCATGGTTGTACAGGAGGTGGCTGATGGATGCCTCATTTTTGAGATGGTTTCCATAGACAGTCTTGATTGTGACTACCTATGGATACCAAAAGTCAACAAACGTAGAGACTAAGACTAAAGTTTACTCAGGAACTTTGATTACAACAAAACAACAACAAAAAATGGCCTTTGTTGGTAGCCTGAGCCAGTATTTGAGATTGAGACACTCGAACTGATCTCTAGTGTTTTGTTCTGTGTTACAGCCTAATGCTGTGTACAATGTTTCTCAAGAAGTACCTAAAAAATGAAAAATGACCTCCTTCAAAGCTATCTACAAAAAATAGATAATCATTTATGGTGACTGTAGCGTGTCCTGCTGTCACAAGTTCTTCAGGGCAGTTAAATTAGCTTCATTTCTAAGGGGAAAAAAAACAAAAAAAAACAGAACTTGTCTGCTGCCCGCTGAGTGGATTGAATAAGTCAAAAGAAAACTAGGCTTTAAAAAATAAATCAGGGTGAGTGAGAGAGCAGCTGATGACAGGAAGAATTTGAAATAGTATAAAGAAAATTTGTGAAAAAATACACTCTGCGTCCTCCTGTTCCTTTGTCCAATTGGCTGAGGTCCTGACCGGCGCCACCGGCAATTGATGACATCACTCTGTGAAACACAGCGGGGAAGGTGGGGCCTCTGCTGCCTCTGGTCACCCAGGCAACAGGTTCGCAGTCAATACATCAACTCTGCCAAGAAGTGTGCAGCCAGTTTTCTTTATCCTCCTTTTTTAAGCTTCTGATTTACCCCGATATGGAAATAGTTCAGTTTAAGAGCACATATTTAATCATAAGTGACTTTCTCTTCTGCTTTTCTTTTTCTCCATCTTCCTATTTTAGCCTCTTTTTCCCTCTTCCTCCTTTTGGTACTTCTATTTCTCTCTCATCCCCTCCTCTTCAGTCCATTCAGTATTCAGGAGAGTCCATCGTAAGTGGATTGGTAGTGCGCCCACTTAAAAGGAGTGGAGGAATCACACCACTAATCCCATTGTGACAGAACAAGAGCGGAGGCCTGCCAATATGCTGAAGTGTGTGTGTATGTTTAAAATAGACTGAGTGTGGCATTATTTTCAGTATGGGGAAAATGCATTTGAGAAAAGGAAGAGAGGGGGATATCCTATGGATAGGAAAGACAGGGAGATAGAGCGCGCTTTGTGTGTCTGCCTCAGTAAATCAGGCATATAATGCCAGCTTTTAGGAGAAAGCCTCTTCAGACTCCTATGATAAGTGGAAGGCTTCTCTGATCTGAACATAAAAGGCTCAGCAGAGGGAGAGAGGAAAAGGGTGGAGAGGAGAGAAAGTGGAAGCGGAGGAAAGGAGTTAAATTAGGAAGCACAGGATTGAGAATCCTTTTGGTTTGACCAAAATAAAATGAATGTTTTAATGTCCCAAAGAACTTTCTTGCTTTTTTACCCATAATAGGTGACCTGAAAAAGTTGGAGAAGACTTTGGACTGATATGTCCTGACGGCAGCATTAAATTCTGATTTTTCTTTGGTATTACAATGGATCCTTATAGCTTAAGATTAGTTCCCCCAAAAACATTAGGAACGAAGGGGGAGAACACTGTAGTCCTTAATCAGAGCATGAACTTTTTGGCAAATAAAGGTTATTTTCAAAACATCTAGAAACACATATCACAAAGCGTAAGAAGCCTGATTACCACTGAGGTGAGAAAAATATTTTTCACCTGCCTCAGAGAATCTGCCTTTCTTTAACATGATCGCTCCTGATTAGCCTTGATCAGCTCCAGCTGTTAGACCACACCCGCAGGTCCCACCCTGAAATAAGAGAAAGTATCGGAGACAACCTCCCAATGCGCTGTGGATATGATAGTAGTTGCCCTTCCTCTACAGTACAAATGAGCACAAAGCTATGTTGATATTCTACATATTTTGAAAATGCACATTTTCACAACTGTGGTATTTCTACAACCCCCTGTTGGTCTAGGGGAGTGGGAGCATAAACATATAGGCAGAAACTGGTAAGTTCTTCTAAAATTATGATTTATTTGATAACAAGAGGTGCAAGCAATAAACACACAAAAGGAGGGTGGATGAGGATGCTGTGAAAATTACAAAGTTAAATAAAAGAGAACCTCAAAAAGAGGATTGTGCCTAACTACAGATTTAAACAAAGGGGATTCTTGCTAATAAAACACGGAGATCACAGGTGAGAAAGAGGAAAATTAAAGAAAAAAGTGAAACACAAATATGATGGCGACAGCCGTCACACTATTAAGTAAGAAATACAATTTAAATAGCTTGTAAATATGTTTGTTCACACACAGAATTTTGAAAACCACATGAGATGTATTCATAATTCAGGCACAGCTCTCGTGCTCATCCTTGCAAACTAAATGTAGTTAAAACTCCCAGCGGAATCCAAATATGCCATGCCATCATCCTTTAACTAGTTCTGGTGTCCTTCTTCGTCATTTTACAAGATTGACATGCTGATTACATGACTTGTGCAATGGGGGAAAAATAAATTATCCATTGCATTTTTGGGAAATTTTGGTGTGACCTAAAATTTGGTGTGACCCCAAATCATAAAAGGCATTCAGCAAAATTATTTTTGCAATTGCAGTTTGATGGTTAATAAAACCTAGCCAGTAATTGCTTATACTGTACGAGCCATGCAAACGGTCAAAAAGAATCATGCAAATCCATATCTAAGTCAATCAAACAGCAGCTCAGATTTAATATTAGCAACATGAGGATCAATACTTATCTTGAAACAGCAACTAAAACCAAACAGAGTAGTAAAGCTAACACTGACTGCCATCAAGAAAACATCTTATAAGAGTCTATCTAAAGCTAACAGTTTAAAATATTATTTAACCTCTTTGTAAACAAACCACTTGTCCTAAATACATTCTTTAATCTTTAACCACACACCCAATTATCCCAAACAAGCCTTTACTAAAATACATAATGTGTATATTCACATCTGGATTTGTAGAAAGCATCTGATGAAAGTAACAGCTTTTTTAAAAGTTTAAAACAGAATAAAACGGAGAAATATTTAGTGGTATCAACGTATCGCCTGAATTTTAATGGCCGCTGTTTTATTGAGGCTTCAACCACTTTTTGAATAAACTGTCAAAGCTCCACTAAAGCCTTGGCCAGTCATCCCTGCTGTTACCTGCTGCTTCTTCTCCCACTGATCACTCTGTACAGCTGCAGGCTCTTCCCAGCAAGGTCAATCTAACATTTTTAATGACTAATCCCCACAACCTGCATGTAGGCCACAGTCCCAGGGAATCTATTAATGCTGTTATAAGGATAATGCATGCTTCATCAAGAACCTTGATTTGCTGCCACCAATATTATGAAACGCCTCCATTTGTATTTGAACACAAAGGGTTTTTTTTTTATGCTTAAGAACAAGTAGAGGAAGTTTCACACAGTCTTTATGCATTGTTATGCCAATTATTTATGCAATCTAAGTAATAGCTTTTAAACATAATGCTACTTACAGTTTTATAATTAATAAAAAATAAGATTTTTGAAATGTAAAATACTGTCGTGTGTGAAGTATCCATTGATGGAGATGTCCTATATTTCATATTTATCTATGTATTCTGTTTATCTATGTATTAATTAGGACAATTTCACACTATTAAATCAATTCCATAATGACTCTAACAGATTATTACATTTCTTGTGTCTTAACTGAAGTGTTTTGTTGATAATACACAGAACTACAGCTAGAATGTAAAATACACAAAGACTCTTTGAGGATGAACAGATCACAGGAAGATATTTCTGATCTTTGTCCTGGTCTCTTCAGTTTACATTTACTTTCTCTCACCTCATACGCAACAGCCTTTATGTTTTGAGACCCCTTTTGTTTTAATCTCCCCCTTTTCCCTCCTACATACGGTACACTTATCTCCCACCAGGCACAAACACACCTATCTTTCATTTGTGACACCCCTGTTTCCTTCTCTGTGCTCCCACCACTCCTCGCCCAGTGGGAGGCACAGGGAGGTTTATAGAGTCTAAAGTGATATCGTCGTTATTGCTCCCCTCTGAAGCATACAGTGCAATACACACAAGCACAAATAAAGAACCATCAAAGGCATGCAGTTGACCGAGCAGGCAATGAAGGGACTCAAATTCACACAGAGAAATAAAAAAACAAAACAATAATACCCACTCCTACACCTCAGAGCTCCTCTGTCAGCTGTCAAAGAAGTGTGTTCCCACGCTGTGGGGAGTGTGTCTTATGATCAGCCAGCTGTGTGTTTATGTAGGTGGTGTTTGTGTGTGTTCTGTGACGCCAAGGCTGTTCCCTGGGGATTAAACCCGTGTCTTAGGGTCAGACCAGGCTGCGCCGCTGCTAGCTGAGGACCTACCGACACTCGAACACTCCGTCAGTGACCTAGGGATGGAATCAGCAGATGCCACATCTTTCCAACAAAACACATTAGCAGACTTAGGGCTGCATCATGGTGTGTATCAGCTATTGTCCTGAGGCAAATCCATCAAAGTGAATTAGATGGACATGCATCAAGTAACAGCAAGGAAGAGAAAGTATCTAAGTTACGTTGGTTTCCTCACAAAAGATGTGAATACTAAACATATGCATTATTGTAAGCAATAGTAGTTGGTAAGACAAACTAGAAATTTGTCATCCACATTTAATCAATTCCTCAGCATGCTGTCATCAGCATGCCGTTCCAAGGGAGCATTCTGAGGATAAGGGTTGCCTTACGCCCTGCTGGTTAACCAGTAGGCCACCACTCCTTCAAATTGACATTGAATATACAATAAACTGTGGTTATATATACATAAACATCCCTGCTGACTATCAAATAAACCATCAGCCCATGTCTTTGACTGCTTTTTCATATAATAGTTCTGGCCTCTCTCTCTGGGAAGTTTTTTTTAACCCATTAGATATTATCTTTGAATACTCCTATCCTTGTAGATGCAGTTGAAATGAAAGGATAGAGGGGATTTTCCAGAGTTGTACAAACTGCTTGCTTCACTGAAGCTTTAAAGCCTAATTCAATATTCAGAATAATTAAATACAAATTTCAAAAATGTACCCCTTGGGTTGACGTTTGCTTATGACTTAAGTCACGAAGTTAAACATTGAAACAAGACAGAATACAGATATATCAACTTTTTATTAATGGAGCAGTTAGCTGCTGCTTATAGGGGTGGGTGATATATCGATTATACTTGATGTATCTCAAGTTTTCCCACGCACGATAGTTAAACGACTCAATCGCAACCATCGAGTATAAATTAGTATGGCGACATTAAGCCATTTGCATCTAATTCACTGAGTTTTATTTTTCCCACACACTTTGAATACATCATAAACCCCTTATCAAAACAGAATTATTTTCTGTGCACCACCTACAGCAACCGGCAAATGAAATATGGCGACAGCAGGTGTTTCAGCTAAGCAATATATGGCAGTGGTTTGGATTTCACCCCGAGGTCGACGGACAAAAGGTGCAAAATCATTGCTGCAAAAGTTAGGAGTACAAATTTATTCCACCACCTAAAAATTCATCCTGCTAAATGAAGCATGTCAGCGTCTCCCTGCAAACCAATTCAAACGTTAAATACGTTTTTTGTGCTTCTTTATAATTCGCAGCACATAAAGATCAATGCAAATAATTTTAAGATGCTCTAATAATGCTTTAATTTTTTGGACAGTAAACACAGTTGTTTTTGTAATTTGAGGTCAGTTTCTATTTTTATTCAGATTTTTTTTTTTTATAATGTAATGCACAAAATAGACCTTGTTTATTTTGCATTTTACGTAGTATTGCGTGTTTTTGCTTTGTTTCCTGTTTGGTTGCTGGGATATTGTCAAAGGTCTAATAATAGCACCAAAAGACATAATGCTGCAGTATTATTTGTGAAAAGCTTTAAGGTGGTTAAAATACAATGTTTTGAATTTGAAACCAAAAGTTTGAAAGAGTATATCAATGCAAACTTTGCACTCTGTTGTTTTTAAAGGTAATTTAAACATATCCTCATATATATCGTGTATCTCGATATAGCGCAAATATATCATAACATTAGATTTGCTTCATATTCCTAACTGCTTATCTGGGTTTTATTTTTATTTTAGAATTTCATATTTATATTGATTGGTTTGTTGTGTCAAGCATTATATATGTTGTATATCTAGCATTACAATGTGACAAATTAGAATTTTTAATATTTAAACCAAAATTTAAAAATATTAAAAAACATTTCAAAGCATTTTCTCCATTTGTGTATGTTAAAAAACAACAACAACAACACATTTGTTGAAAATGAAAATCCAAAGAAATATACACGTGAAAAACAATGCAAGCTTAAACCCTTCGTGTTGAAAAACCTTTGCCACACCTGGTAACATACCGGTATCTTTCCTTCTACAAGCAGTGATAAATCTGTTTCTGGATTTTTTTCTATTTTCTCTCCAGAAATACCCAATATCTGAATGACCTTGACCTAGCTGATCCTATTTTAACCATCTAATTTAGATTTAAAGACCTGTCACATCCAGATGTATGGTGCCTTCAGTCTGGATTAAATCCTACCAATTGATCCAATCCAGAGCATCACTGACTTTTGCGGCATATTGACGTATCATTAAAACCAGTACTCGAGTTGAGGGGGGAAAATCATCTCCCTTCTTAAGTTACCATCCCCCCCATACCATCCCCTGTGATATTTCATCACTGAATGTGTAAATTTATATTATATATTAACAGTAATGGCAATAATATTATAATAATAGAAGGCAAAAACTAACACTTCAGGTAAGTCAAGAGTTAGAAGACATTACCTCTTATAATCTTAATATTGTGTCACCAAATATGTAGAAGTCCTAATCTCTGGACATAGCAATAGCATGAAAAACTAGGTAAACTAGTTTGAAGCGCAAACATTTTTCTGTTGCGCTTTGACACACGCAAATTAGTGTAGAGTGTACAGGCATTGCTAAACATTCAAAATCGGAATTTTGGTTGTGAATGGTACATAAAATGAATCTGTAGACCGCTGCTGTTTTGCTAGATGACAGCCAGAATCTAAAAGATGTTGGTGAGATGAGGAGCGGTGGACGAGAGCAGTGGAGGAAACCCGGAGAAGAGTATCAAAGGTTTGAAAAATGCATTTTAATTAAGCAATTTAAGACACATGTTAAGATTATCATCTTGAAAGAACTGCCAAATGTGATGTGAACCCTTAGCAAAAAGTAGTTTATTCAAGTATACTAAAAGCGCACTAATTTCATACTTAATATCACTTAGAGTTTCTTATTCTAAACTATATTTCATACATATTCATATAACTTCATTCTTTACTAAAGTATACTTAAACTATACTTTAGTAAACTTAAAAATTTCCCAATTTAGTTCGCGAAGTATTACTTTAGTAATACTTCAAGTACACTAAAAGTACATTGTTCGGTATACTTTCTAAACTTATACTTAAGTATTCCTAATAGAATTTACTTCAAGTATACTACTTTTTGCTAAGGGAATGTCTGGCCAAATATCATAAATGAACTGAATGTTTAGATCTGACTGCAAGGTTCCTCGTGTGACTTGCAGAATGCCTTTTGTCTGATCAATGGTAAATATAGTTTAATGGACCTTTTAGAATAGTTTTAACTCATTCATTGCCAGCATGTTTTCTAGCTTACTTTAAATTAGCCAATAGAAGCAATACTGATTTTCTGATAAACAGTCTATTCTATAAAATAAATACTCTAAATGAATATTTGAAAGGTGAGGAAAATTATTCGATTTTATAAAGGCTTATTTCATTTTCAGGCTTTATTTTAGACTTTTGAATTTTTTCTGCATGTTGAGTTGCTTGTTTTGGTTTGTTTTTCCCTTGTGACAATCCATGCGCACTGGACTGAAGTAGTTGTCTGAGGAGGCGGAGTGCATTAATTGCGCTGCGTAATTGCTG
>NW_015151252.1:331117-345030 GCF_000732505.1 Cyprinodon variegatus | reverse complement strand
ATCATCTGCAAAAAGCAGAGATGCAATCCTAAGGCCACCAAAATGGATCCCCTCAACACCTTGGCTGCACCTAGAAAGTCTGTCCATCAAGAAATTCTGTCCATTTTCAGATTTCACCTGTTTCAATTGAATTGATTGAAATGGAATAAAAAAAAAAACTTGA
Organism: Cyprinodon variegatus; assembly: GCF_000732505.1. Lineage (NCBI taxonomy): Eukaryota > Metazoa > Chordata > Actinopteri > Cyprinodontiformes > Cyprinodontidae > Cyprinodon > Cyprinodon variegatus. The sequence continues at coordinate 344,867 of NW_015151252.1, read as the reverse complement.
CTTCTGGATTCAGATATTCGTTTGCAATGTTTTGTGAGGTTTTGTTCCAAATCTTAATAGATTATTTGCCAAAAGTTTTTCCAAAGTAAAATCAAAGAAGTGGCCTACCATGACTATGAAGCTGATCCCAGTGGGAAATGAGTCCCTAATTATATAGGGGCAGTGGTAGCCATGGCAGTCCAGGGACTGACTGCAGTTCTACTGTAAGATGCCTTGGTCAAGGTATATGACCGGTGTGCCTGACATGTAACAACCGTACCATATATAGGGCTTTACGTTAATAGAATATATTAATTAAGCTATGAATTCTTCTAAAAAAAATAAAAAATCCACCATCCCCCTTCTTTTTTTTTTTTTTTTTACAACTAGACTACTGATTAAAACTGCTCAAATGTCACCACTATCACCAATAGCTTATGCCAAACAATGTTTATAGAAATAACTTACTTTTTTTCTTTTCCTTTGGCAGGGGGAGGTGCCAAATGAAGAGCACTGCTTGTTTGAGTTCAGATGATTAATTAGGAATGTATTGTTCTTGTGAACTGAGAATGAGAATCACAGGAAGGACTCCTTTAAAACAGTTTATTGTGCTTCCTTTTCACTACTGTCAGGCATTGGGGCTTAAAAAGGATCAACATTTCTCAGTTGACTGGCTTTAGGGGCCAATGCATTTTTGGGTGTGATTATGTGACTGTCTAGACAGATGACATTATTTTTTTTAATCTTGTGTCTAATACTGGAAAACATGTAATTGAATACCTTTGAGTGTTTATAACACAATAATCTTCTAGTGAATCTTTATTTGATCATGGGTTTTGTAGGCTGATCTGGAAGTGTCCAGTGATTGTCTGCTCTACACTGAAAGATTTAGATTTTTTTTATTTAATTTAATCAAAACATTGTTACTTTTTTATAGCTGAGTTTAATAAATGTGGCAGGGAAACAAAAATAGGATAAACCGGTCTTCATGGTTCAATATAATCTACCTTATCATTTACTCTCACCAAGTATGGAGATGTTTTGCATGTGAATCCACAAAACTTCATCAAAATCTTCGTCCAATACTGATTTCTGGTCCACGCTAGAATGCAGCCTCTAATTTCTATTCATTACAGACAAACGTGACATTGTTATGTGGACCACGATGTATGACGACATGATGCTTTGTGTTGCTTGGGTAATTTGCTTCAAATGAAATGGAAACACTGCAAATTTACATTCCTTCTTTAACTTTTTAAAGTTCACTTAAAATTTTAATTTCAGTTGGATGAAAACAAATATTTTAACGATCTGACTCTGGATTTCTCATCAGTGATGCCAGATGATTAAATGTGCATGCTGGACTAATCCATTGTTTACCTCCTAAAACTATTGCACTGCAATGAAGAATTAATAAAGCTAAAGCTTAATATTACTAAGGAAAGTGGCTTCAGCTAGTGTCAGGTCCACAATTATGGATTCTTAGAAATTTCCTGCACATACTTTGTCTTTTCCAGAGACAGCTATTTCTCTTACTTTGATTTACTTTGATTTTGAGATCAAAGAGAAGGACTGGAATCAGTACATGCAGATATAGTACCTCCAGGTTAAAGTTGGGAATGAAACAACATTTTTTCCAACTATATTCAATGTTGCTTCATTGCTTTCCAGTAAAAATACATTTTTAGACACAGGGTTTGACCGCAGGGGAATAAAAGACAATATAATCCTTCTCAAATGGACCTTGCAACCCGACCTCCTCCCATTGTTCCTTTCAGCCCCAGAGCAAATCCTAACCTTTTACAGGACACTCTTCCAACAATAAGAGAATAACCCGGGGACAGTCAAGACCCTTCTCAAAAACTTTCCAGTAGATCTGCAAGAATAAATCTACCATTGCCTTTGCTGTTCACTGTTCTATGTTTCTAATGTCTTTTGCACTTTAAATCATGTGTATACTATTGTATGTATACTGTTATATAAACATATAGACTAGTGTATAAGTCCGCTATCAACAAAGGACACGATCATAAGCAATAGAAAGCTAATTTTAGACAGAAGAGAAAACCTAACATTGTGCCACTGGGAGCTGTGAGAAATCTCACCCATGTTGAGAACTATGCAATTAAAAATTTAATTGAAGAGTTTATAAAATATTTTTCACAGAGCCGCTATGAAAATATTGATTGGAAAATTTTTTCAAAGTCAGAAGTACATTTTTCTCTAATATAAAGCCAATCTCTTCAAAAGTTTCCCCAAAGTGAAGTAATAATTCTTTTCTTTTCAGAGAAAATAAGCTTTCCTAACCTCATGTTAGCAGCTTGATATGAATAGCCAATCAAACAACAATGACTGTAATCATATTAGTGTATAATCACAACACATGAGAATTAATAATATTAGTTATTTTCTTGTCACAAACCCACAACAGGTAGAACTTACATACAGAAAAAGTGAACACTTCGAGATGAAGTCAACAGCCTTCTACCAGAAATAACAGCTGTGTGGGTTTTGCTGATTGATGATTGAAGTGGCGTTTAGCAGGCTGTCATCCAATCACGGCTGGTAGAGAATTTGCAGAGTGTGTAGTCAACCAACAGTTTTCATTTTGGGGTATACATGGAAAGGAAGAAACAGGTACAGTCACAAAAAAGTCACGGCAAAAAAAAATTGAAATGGCAGCCACAGTAAGGACAGTCATTGATGGGATATATATGAGTTTATATTGACAGTTCTTCTCCTGCAGAACTTTACCTTATTGACTACTCAGCAGAACAATTAAATTTCCCAATAGGTCATTACAGGAAAACACGTCAGTGCCTAAAATAAAGGCTCCTTTCTCTGCGGAGGTCTTGCATCAATATAGAGATTATTCTGCTTTTTTGTACTTTAATCATTGTTTTCATGTATAGGCTTATATACAACTAAAAAAGTGGCTATTGATTCAGTGGTGTTGTATATCTGTTGTCAATAACTCTACGCTCTTTTTTTTCCATACACTTTACCCCCCATTAATAGTTCAGATGTTTATTGATTTTAGCTTTTAACAGACAAAGCTTTTAGTGGATTGTGACTGTATGTATTACAGCAGTTTGTCTACTTTACAAAATAGAGAAATACTTTTATGACATGTCTAACACAAATTTTTTTGTTCAAATAATTTTCATATGTATTTTGCCTAAGGCTATGTAGGCGTACATACATCTCTCTCCAAAATTATTGGTGACCCTGGTAAACATGTGTAAAAAGCCTTCAAATAAAAATATCTTTTTGCAGAACCAATACGTTTCTGAATTATTTCTGAATTATAACCCTTGATTTATAAAAATGTAAAAAAACCAAGTATGTTATAATTTCATACTTGAAGTATTTTCAGGGGTTTGTATTCTGAATGTGACCGGACTTTTCCTTTAAAAGACCCGCCCTCTCTACTTAAAAAAAAAAAATGCTTGCAAGAGCATGCATGAGCCCGTTTCTCTTCACGCACACACTGTTTAAAATATGCTGTTCTCATAGCTCATACACGCTTACTGTGTCCACAAACAGCAGGGAATATATAGTGGACTTTATAGCGAACTCAGTTAACTGACCGTTTGTACAAATGATAACTCAGCTTCCGCACGGTGCCTGCGCCATCTTTTGTATTAGTCGCTGCTGTTGGGCAGCGACAGTGGGCCGCTGTGACACATAGTGCTTTGCAAGGAGAGCTCTCCGCGCAAAGCATTCTGGGATATATCTGTCTAGACACTTTTTCTCTTACAACTCTTGATCATTTCCAAAGAACTGCAGTGAGAAAGCTGGGCTTCAATGACTGTCTGAAACTGTAGGTCACCACAAATATACAGCTAAAAGTGCGCATGCACACAAAAACATAGCTACTGTAACTGAAAGAGCATGTAGGACGGCCTTATGTAAACATACATCCAGAATGATTGACAATTAGGAAGACCAGTTATTGAAATGATCCACCCGGAAACAACATTACGTCCTCTATATCTTTAAGGCGAAGAGATAAAAGCTAGAAATTCTTAACATTAAAAAAATATATAAATCTCAGAATAAATCAAGAATAGCACCAGCCCTCAAGTTTAAGTACTATGTTTTTTTAGCCTTTTAAAGGTTACATGCAGAAGTGGGTATTTTTGTATTTTATTCAATATTGCAGCTGTTAATATGCCTGATTAATTTGTAATAAACCAAAAGTAAAACAAAAGTAATTAATAATGGTGCCTATTGTCCCCGATAGCTCTGGCCTTACTCAGGTTAAAGGCTAAAGAGAAAAGAAATGGCACCACCCACCTGCAGTACCTCCACTATGAAAGACCTCTATTTTAGATCTACTCACACTGCTTTAACAAAGTATGATACTAGGAAAGAAATTGTCTTACAGCACTAAAATGGAACCGTTGTCTGCGTCATGTTGACTTTTTATTGTTCTCAACTCAAAAAAAAAACAACAGAAAATAAATAAAAGAATCTACATGTACTATGTCATATACAATGTTCAAAATAAAAGAGAAAACAGGTGCTGGGTAGATCAGGGATGATTTATCCAGCTACTGTACATGATGGGATTCCTGCACACAATAAAGCTAAGGCATGTTTAGTCATGCACACACCCTTCCCCCTCCGAATGTCAGAAGGCATTGATTGTGAGGTTCTGAGAAGAAGCCCACAGGCCCTTTCAGATTGTGTTTGCCTCAACAGTCAGATTTGGATCATATAAAAAACTGACAGTGGATTTAAAGGTCAGATCTAACTGTGTTGGCTTCCCTGTGTGTGTTTGCATAAAAGACAGTGAAAGAGATATTTGGAAAGAGAGGACAATGAGTTAGAAAAATTGTCGGTTGAAAAATTGTCAGTTAAAAAAAAAAATTGTTATTGATTTGGTACTCAGTTTTTAAAAATAAATATACATATAAAGGTATTTTTTATTTGGCTAAAGTTTGCCTTGCCTCTATCCCTTTATTGTTGGATTTGTAAATAAATTCACAACCAAATGTTCTTCCTCACATAAATTCTTCATGCTATGAACATCATTGCTTATAGGATTTGATTTGAGTGTGAGTGATTTGGAGGCTTCAGCATGCTGCAGGAAGTCCTCCAAAGCATTTACAGATGGACCAAATGCACAAAAAAACCTTTTTTATTTTCTACTGAGAACAATGATCCTGATAATTTTCCAACACTTTCTCATTATAAAAGACAAAGCAGAGACAAAATGAAAATAGAAAGTGTGCCTTTTGTGATATTCTCTTTTCAAAAATTTTTTTGATTGTAGAGTTTTAAAACACATTGAAACGACAACATGCAATGATCTGTCAGAGTATCCTACTATTGAAGAGGAGTTTTTCCTATCTCTGAGTAAAGATGAGGGATTGCTGCAAAGTCATCAACTCAGAGCAATCTAAGTTCTATATGTATTGAACTGGGTTCTATAAATGAATTATTAATTTACCCTCTTAGTCTTGAAAAAAGCTTTAAAGATTTTTTTAAGCATTTTCTGCTAAATCTGCACTTTGCTAATTAATTGTCAATAGAGAATTGTGTTAAAAAAGGGAGGGCAAACAGATAAAAGTGAAATTTAGGGTTGACACAAGCTGAGGAAAATGCTGATCCAAGCATTATCTACCATTGTAGATAAGGTTGAACTGTTTTTATACATTTTGCCACTTATTTTGACAGAAGGGTTTCAAAAATTATTTATAGTCAGCTATTGTCAAATCTTGTATCATTAGGCACAAAGGAATGTGTTATCATTTTCCCAGTTTCCCAGCCTCATTTACAAATTACAATCTTTGGTTTCCTGTTGTCTCTTTTATTTGAACCAGTAACAGGACTGGACCTCACACTTGTACACTGCTTATAATCTGTCTTCCATCATTAAGAGCTCCTGCCTGGCACATTTAATCTCAGTCCACAGGCACTAATCCATCAGATGATGGATTACTCACTAGGGACACACACACACGTATTATTACCACCATCTTTATTATGTGGGACAATCCCCTAACAGCAACCTCTGACCACATGACACCAGCTGAGACCATGAACAAAATAACTCACATTCACATTTGCTTCAATGCAGCATATCTTCACATGATCAGACATGCATTCGGCATGCAGGGATAACCTCTGAAAGGTCACAAGCTAACACGCCGTTCTTTTATACAGACATATTCTGTAGTGCAGCCACTCGGGCACAAGCCATGATTATGTATCTGTTAATCTCTATTGGTTTTAGGAATAACAAAAACATGCTGACTGCTATCACATGTTAGAAGAAGCATGTTGTTGGGGATTATATTGATGCAGATGTCTGTGTGAGCTCCTTAATCACATGCAATCTGCAATTAAACGAACACTGGACATTGGTGTAATGTAATGTACCATCCGTCGGACCTGGTACAGATCTTGGTTATAATTGCATTTTCTTGACATGTGAAGTGGGCTTTGATCAGATTGTATTTTGGGTCAGCAACATGTTTACTTTTTCAGGCAAAGGCAAAGTCATGTTCTTGTATAGTTTTGCTTTAGATTTCTACTGTAGCAAAACGCCCCAACCCAAAGGAAAAACCTTTTAAAAAGATCAGCTGGATTTTAAACCAGAACCTTAGTCCTTTGCTTTATAACTTGTAAAACAGTGTTTATTTGGTGATTTTGTTTTTCCTAAAACTTCTTTTTTCTTTAACTTCACAGATTTCTTGTATTGTGGCTTTTTAGTTGCACCAAACTAATCAACAATAATTTTATCAGAAAAAAAGGCCATCGTCAATCATGCACTAAAATGAAATTGGAATTTCTTTAGTAATCAGGAATTCTTCAGACATCAGAAGCTTACTGTGATTTATCCACATTTTTTGGGTCAAGTTTTACCAACCTCATCTGTCTGTGATTTCTGCCTGATCAAAGTAATCAAAAATCACTTAACACAACCTGCCTACCAACATAAAGTGGGCATAAGGGTCTAAAAAACAACATTATGCCCTGAATCTTAAAAAAAAATTATAACAAAAAAACAAAAAGGACAAATATCAGACTGCAGAAGGGTAACAGGTCATTTAAGCTTTAGGGACAGCAAAAAATACATACTGTAAAAAGAGTCATAGGGTGGCCATACATATTTGTTTTCAAAAGCTCATAACAGAACCAAGAACATTATCCAAAGTGTTGCACACCCCATTTAATTCATTTAATCAGTGTACATGATTCATTAATATATATATAAAATAAGGAGCAGGAATTATGTGAACACATAATGCAAAGTTGAGTTGAAGTTCTCTAAAGGTTTGTTTCATCTGGAGTAAAATAATGGCAGCATTTCAAACCCCAACATTATACCAATAGTTGTGACGTTCAGAGGATGGTGTTAGGCTGTTTTGGTTCACAAGGACAACTTCGCCTAATGGATGGAACCATTAATTCTGCTATCTGGCAGAACAGAGGATAAATGATCTGGTGACCTTATTCTCAAGTGTACTTTGATCATGGAGCAAGGTAATGACTCTACCAGCAAGTCTAATTCTGAATGTCGAAGAACCAGCAAAGCCAACCGAAACTTGTCTCCTGGGATCGGTGGACATGAGGCAGTATTTACCATGGGAAACAGACAGACCACCCAAAAAATTTACAGAACAAACAACCATGCATACACTCACCCATACTTAAGGTAAATTAGAATAAGAACCTAATGATACGGGGTTACATGGTGGAATAGTTTACAGTACTGTTGCCTTGCAGCAAGAAGGTTCCAGGTTCCAGCCCAGGTTATTTCTACATAGAGTTTGGATGTTCTCCCTGTACATGCTTGGTTTTTTCTGTGGGAACTTTCTATGGGCTTCCTCCCACAGTCCAAAGACATCCCTGTTAGGTTAACTGGCTTCTCTAAATGTTCCTTAGGTGTGAATGTGTGAGTGTACCCCGCATCTCATGCATAGACTGCCGGGGATAGACACTGGCCCCACTGCGACCCTGACGGAATAAGTGGGAAAAAATGGATGAGTGGACATAATCATGTATTTGAAGGGTGTGGAGAAGCTGGAGACCCTGGTGTGAGTGAATCTACCTATTCAAACTCTTCTCAGAAAATTGCTTAGTACAAAAGAACAGAACTACCAGCTGTCATCTTCCAATGAGGTCAGTCTGTTTGTTAGAAATTAGGATTTTTTCATTTGGACTAAATTTTAGTCACATTTTTACTTCTGCTTTTGCCTTTGAGATGCTTCAGGGGTGCCTATAATACACCGTCTCTAGTCTTTAATTATACTTAGCTTTTGACTAGCTTAATGAAAAATAAAGCAATCAAGTGACATAATTTTCAATTTGTTTTCTTTTGCCAAATAGTAATTAATCCTGCAAAAACTGTTTAATAACGCAAACATAAGGATTTTATTGAAATATGAAAAGCCTGAATTAAGATTATTTTTAATTGAAAAGATCATTATTATATTTTGGCAGCTTTATAATACTTTAATTTTATGCATAGAAAAGAAAACGAAGAGACAAATAGAGAACTAACATAGCTGATGGGGGAGATGGAGAGATGCCAAGGAGTCTGCATTTGTCTGAGATCAGAGTATCATGTAATCATCCATCTCAGTGTTCATTCATGTATGTGCACTTGGCATGGTTAATCGCTCTGATAGTGATAGCTCCTCAGTCTCCCTGTATTTCCCCCTCCTGTCTCTCCTCATCATTACTTTAACTGGCTTATCAGCCTCCAGCTCAGCCCATCGGTCCACTTCTAAGCAGGTCACCGTCCACCCTCTCAGACATCCACCAACCAAAAGCAGACACTACTTGCTCCATTATCTTGGAACACCACCAAAATGTCAAGCAGTGTTAATATCTGCTGTCCTTGACAGAAAACATAAGTGATTTGCCCCAGACAAGGCTTCCTCAATCAGACTTGAATCTACCGCAACTCCTTAAACCTAGCCAACGTGCTATGATGTACTTAACGATTTTGCATTGTCTCATTATGGTCAGATTTATTTTCTTTGTGAGAGAACAGCAATGCAAAGGCAGAATAAAGAAAAAAAAAAGGATCATATAATAAAAATGTAGGGAACTTACTGTATACATCTCAGGGGAGGGACAAGGACATGTAGTGTGGGCAAAACAGTGGGCAAAGTCGTAAGTGATCCAATGGAGCAAGAGAAATGATTATAGAAGGAACCTGTGAGGAACAAAGAAAACCAGTGAGCGTAGACCATTGATGGGTGGAGAAATTATGGCAAAATTAGTTAGTCAGTTATTATGGGTTGCACTTCAGGCAAAGAGAGGAAGACCTCCCTGAAACAATGTAGCTAAGACCTAGAAGAAAATTGGGTATCTAATGGAAGATAACTCTACATGTATTAAGCACAAATTAAACAAAGAAGAATAATGAATTATGAAAAAACAAAAGTGATGAGCTTAACAGTGTATTTTAAGAAAGCATAATTTAAAGTGAAAAAATAGTCAACATGCTTCCACATAAGATAATCAAAGCAAAGGAAATAGCTGTCTTACAGTGAGTTATATGTGAGTTTATTACACTGAATAAAAACAACTTTAGCCAAAATCTGTGAAATGGAAAGCAAGAGAATCAGCTCAAACTGGCCGTTTGATCCATTTTTATCCTGAATTATCCTGCGTTGAGTATGTTTAGATGTTTAACAAAAAAAAAAAAAACAATATATGATACATGAGAACCTCATGGAACCCGCATTTCTTGCATTTCATTCAGAGGCCAGTGGTCAGAGAGGTTTTTAGTGTGTCGTAGTGTTCCTTATTTTCTCATCATGTTCTGCCATTCAACCTCTGAGCTTGTTCCCATCTGAACGTTCTGCTTGAGCTCTCTGTTGACTCCTGGAACACTGGACCAGGCTGTTTCCCTGACTGGGCTTTAGACTTCTGGACCTCTTAGCCTTCTGATCTGTTTCCCTGACCTGTCTTGGACTCATGCCTGCCCTCCAGGACTGCAGGATCTGGTTCACTCTGTGCTGCGCCCACTGCATCTCCACGGCAGCCCTTCCACTGGATCCTACCGCGTTCTTTGTAGGAGGACTGAACTGTCTAACCAGGTAAGTGACTCTCATGGATAATCATCCTTCGACAGATTATCATGGTCACTTACCTGTGTTTTTCCTCCACCAGAGTATCCGGTGATGGATGGTGCACAACTGCTGCCGATCCGCAGCTTATTATTGTTTTAATTAAATTGAATGTTCCCACCAATTGTCTCGCCTCAAATTCTGGGTCTTACGTCCTGCTTTATGAGATTTGAGTGAAATATTTCTGTGACTTTAAAGAGTCAAAACCTTTGAAATTAAGCTTGAATTTAGCACCAGTGGAAAGTAAAATAATCTGATGCTAGATTTATCCTGGTTAGCTGCTAACAGTTAACCATTCTTGTTACTCTCACAGTTCTCACAAATAATTAGCATGCTGTCAATCTGTCAATTGTTAATTTCTTTCCAGTGCTCTAACCAAATGTGTAAGAAAGCCCACTGTATCTTGTAGCTTGTATCAGTCCTGCTTTTGAACCCATTGAGAAAATCCAGATAGCCAAGAACTCTTGGAGAGGTGTCTAAACCTTTTTTTTTTTTAAGAGAGCGTTAGTTTAGTTGCTTTCGACTTTACCCTTCCTAGTGTCTGCTCTAGTAGAATTCTCCTTTTTTTTTTTTTATATATATTATTTAAATTCTCATTTTTACGTTGTCTGTCCTGTCAGAGCTGTCCAGTATCAACCAAACCAGCTTTCCACCATTCAGAAAACCACTACACAGTTATATTTCTAGTAAGCTACAATTCTGGCGATTAACATGACTTGCCATGTAATAAAACATGTCTTGCTTGAGTGATTTTGAAAGCATTTCTTCAATTTTGGCCCCAAAGAGCAGCATTGGAGTGGAGCCAAGATGGCAGATGGAAGCTTGTCTGCAGGGTTTGGATTCCTGCAGTATTTCTAAGACGGCAAACACAGACAACTGGGTGGAGGAAGATGCTACCATGACAAGGATGATGATTTTTCATTGTTCTCTGTTTTTTTTTTTACTCTTTTCCCTCATGCACTGTCCATTCATTGTGCAGTAATAGTTTTTATTTACCATTTAAGGTACCTACAGCAATGGTTATGCTGCATTGAGATAAAAAGGTAATTCAGAGACAAGATAACTGAAAATGCATGTTTCTCATCTTCAGCTTTGGATAACATAACTCATTGCAATTAAAAGTAAGCTGTAAAAACAAATAGCATTCAGTCACAGAGTAATGTATTTTCCTTTAATCCCATAGAAAAACATATTGCTTTTATCGGAGCATGTTTAAGATGCTTTGATGCTGATAAGTTTGCATTTTGTTTTAGAAATAGCTTCTGTAACATATGAAAAAGAGGATTAAATAACCTCTCTTCGCCTCTTTGCTGTATCTGATTGAAAGGATGGAATTCTAGTTTGTGGCTTTAACCTTATCTACAAATTTAGCCTGAGGCTGGTTGTACTGAACCATTTAATTTACAAAAAGATTATCCAAGCTGGATAAAAATACTGCTTAAGCTAGAGTGTTAAAAAATACCTATTTTTTTCCTCCCCTTTTTTCTTTGATTATTAGCTTTCTGAGTCATGCATGGCATTTTTCTCCCATATTCCCCTGTAATTCTTACAATCCTTTAGTCCTTCCATCCTGTATGCAGTCTGATTATGCCTGACTCTCAGTTCGTCCCTTTTGACAGTCATCTCTCTGTATCTAGCTCTCTCCTAAAGCAGAATGTATACACCAGGTTGCCACAGCAACCGGAGGAGGCCACATGAGCTGGTGGATGAACAAAAGAGCCAGATACTCTGTTATTCACACCATGGAGAGAGAGAGAGTAAGAGTAAGAGAGAGATGGGAATGAATGATGTAGACGGAGGACAATCAGATTTGATTTTTCATAGGCGAGGGGGTTTGGTGTATGTGGAAAAACCTGGTGGAGTACTTGGTGAGGGGGGGAGGGATGGATGCTGAAGGTGAGAGGAGTTCATGAATGAAATAGAAACAAAAGGAATATGGTGAGAAAAATATACCTGACAAACCCTCAACACTGGGAAAGGTTCAAATAAAATATCTATACTAGGGATAGACGATCATAATTAAAGGAGGGATTTTAGAATGGTTATTACAAGCTAAAGAAGATTGGAAAGAACATGGTTTTAATGAAATAGTGGGAATATAAATAGAATATTATAGCAACACTGTTTAACTTTAAGCCACTAGTGGTGCTAGACCTGTAAGTTCCAGGTTTACAAACTCTAAAAGCACACTATCACTGCGCTGTTACAAATCTAAACAAGCGTGTTGTGGAATCTGATAGCAGACAGCTTTGGAGTAGCAAACTGCCAGTGTTGGTCCTTAGGCAGGACCCTTCATGCTAATGCCTACCTATTACAATGATGAGAGACAATGAAATTAATGACATGCCAGCTCAGACGTTGCCCGGCCAAACAAGGTCTGCGTCAGGTGCTGGGGAACCAGAGCACCTTGATGAAAAAAGGGCAACTGGTACAAGAAGGAAATGGCCAGATGCAAAGGATATGGGAGAAATGGACACTTCTTAACCTACAGTCCCCAATCACAGCGAAAAAACTATTAGCTCAATTGTCCAACATCACGGCAACATCATGGAGAGAAGTGAGTCAATCGTCTAAGGCCCTAAAAGGTGCAATGAAAAATCAAGCACCTAAGAGGTAAAGCCAGATGCCCATACTTGAAGCCCTGGAAACTGCCAAACAAATCCTCCAAGCCTTGGCCAGCCGCCAAAAGTGGTACAAGAGAGACAATAAAACCAGATGGATAAACTGGCTGTTTGCATCTCAGCCAGCGAAAGTGTACGCTCAGTGGCAGGAGAGCAATAGCAGAACAGCCCCACCAAGGCTGGAAACTGAACGGTACTGGAAAGGCATATTGAAGAAGGAGGCAGCACACAGCAGTGATTCACAGTGGTTGGTAGCTCTGTTAGAGGACCTCAGCAACCTCCCTGAACAGAATCCAGCCACCATTACAGTGGCAGACATCCGAGAAAGAGTCTCAGGTATTAAAAACTGGACAGCACCAGGCTGCGACATGATACACGCCTACTGGCTTAAGAAACTCACGGCACTACATGAACGCCTGGCAGCACAAATAAACCAGCTGCTGAGAGATGGGAACCACCCTGAGTGGCTAAACAAAGGGCACACAATCCTGATCCTGAAGGATACCTCAAAGGGATCCAGTTATTGGTCAATAACCTGCCTCTCCACAATGTGGAAGCTCATGTCTGGGATTATAGTGGCTAAGATATGCAGGCAGATTGATCACTACATGAGCACAGCTCAGGATGGAATCGGTAAAAATACTAGAGGTGCAGAACATCAGCTCCTAGTAGACAGAACAGTCACTCGAGACTGCAGAACTCAAAACACTTACCTAAGCACTGCCTGGATTGTTTACAAGAAAGCCTACGACTCAATGCCATACACTTGGATCATTGAATGCATGGAGCTATACAACATCAACAGTACTATAAGAGCCTTCATTTCAAACTCAATGAGGTTGTGGAAAACCACCCTTGAGGCCAATGGCAAGACACTTGCACACGTCTCCATTAATTGTGGCATATACCAAGGAGATACACTGTCCACACTGCTGTTCTGCATAGGTCTGAACCCCCCTCAGCCAAATAATCAAAATGACTGGCTATGGATTCTGACTTAGGAACAGGGTCACCATCAGTCACCTCTTCTACATGGATGAGATCAAGCTTTAT
>NW_015151252.1:327789-329092 GCF_000732505.1 Cyprinodon variegatus | reverse complement strand
GTGATGTCATTCAGACTAGAGAAGTGTGATCGGATGGTTACTACGAGAGGGTAGGTAGTCAACACAGAGAGGCTCTCAATCCTAGAAGGAACAATAGCTGATATTGAGGACAGTTACAATTCAATGGAGTTCCTCAAGCAAATGTCACTCCTCATGCCTGCACAGGAGCAGACCCTGAGCACCAGAGCAATCGTGGCCCAGACCTACCACATCAGACAAGACCCCAGGTGTAGCCTGTGTAAAGAGGCCCCTGAGACGATCCAGCACATAACTGCAGGGTGTAAGGTGCTGACATGGAAAGCTCACATCGAGTAACATAACCAAGTGGCTGGAATAGTGTACAGGAACATCTGTGCAGAGTATGGGCTGGAAACCCCAAGGTCAAAGTGGGAAACACCTCCAAAGATGGTAGAGAAGGGCTCAGAGAAGAGCTGGACAAAACCTGGAAGGTCAAGGCATTAGTGGTGTCGGTGGTCATTGGGACACTCGGGTTAGTGACCCCAAAACTTGAGGAGTGGTTACAGTAGACCCCTGGAAATGCATCAGACATCTCGGTCCAGAAAAGTGCAGTTCTAGGAACAGCAATAACACTGCCAAGAACCAGCAAGCTCCCAGGCCTTCGGTAGAGGACAGGAGCTTATATATGTATGTATATATATATATATATATGTATATGTATATATGGCATTCGTGAGCTTCAATGTTTTGCATTCTAGAAAAGGGAGAAACGAGTGTCAGGGCATAGAGTTACATGCCTTCTATTTGCTACTCTATCTATTATCCATCTAAAAACATGACAAAAAATCTATTTAATGGACATAGCTGTGCAAAAACTTTGGCCTTCAGCCTAAATTATTGCAAACTGACCATTTTCTAAGTGCTTCTCTTGTTCAGGCAAAAAAATATGACTTACTGCGTTGGATTATCTAGTACATTAGTCCTTGAGGTTTATTTAGGCAGTTAAGCTGATTGCAGCTATGGTTTCATTTCTCAGAGTCAACACAAAGCTCTTGACCCTTTACAAACATATAGGTCCTTGGAGCACAATTGGGATGCTATAATCAATTATACTGCCCATTAAAACTCATCATTGACAGAGTGTATGTGGTAGGGTGTGTGTGTGTGTGTGTTCCCTGAAACAGCACGGCTCTATGCAAATATAATTACACCAATTAAACCATGGAGGGGCCTCAGAAGGGGGTCTGTGTGCAAAGTCTGGCAGCAGTTGCATGTAGGAGTTGGTGTGTGTGGTGATAGTTGGATGTCTACGTTTTCTGGTAAGTGTTGGTGTGTGTGTGTGTGT
>NW_015151252.1:319866-325539 GCF_000732505.1 Cyprinodon variegatus | reverse complement strand
CTCCTCACATCTATTTCTGTGTGTAACTAGAATAAAAAGAATAAAAAGAAGCCTTTCCTTATTTTCAATGCTCGGCCTGCTGTCCCTCTTCTGCTAATCAGATGTTTAGGAGGGACAGATGTCTCATTCAGTCTCCTCCCTTACATCTTGCTGTCTAATTAACCCCCACAAACCCCAAGCCGATTCCCCTTGGATTTCTAGCAATCTCCAGTTAGAGCATTTTAAAGTTAAAGAGCTCTTTTAGTGAAAAGGAAAAAAAAAAAAAAATCAACATGCACAGCACCCTCTATCCATACTTATTGGCACCCATGATAATCATCTCATAGTTTGAGTGCCAAAACATTTTCGGAACCAAGGGTTTTTTACAAGATAAAGAACAATGCGGACCAATTTATTTTGGTTATTCTTCAAATAGGGAAAGACAAATGGACATACCTTCCAAGCAAAGGCAAGACGTGGTCTGCATTAACAGATTTATTTTTATCTTTCAGGGATGCACGAAAAACATGACATAATTCTGTTCCTGCACCGTGTTCTCTTTCTTTTGTGTGATTGGTCAAAAATATGTTTGGGGCTTCATGTCATGATGTGGGCACTGATTATTGGCTCAATTGCTCATTTCATTTATCTGTCCAATTCTGCCTGTTTACTCATTACCCCTCATCTTATCCACCTGCTCCGGCCTCTATTTAACCTCTTAAAACCCACCGGGTTGCCGGCGACCCAGTGGACATTAAGGGGGGTAATAATTCAGAATGCATAAAATTCCACCGGAAAATTTTTTACCAGCAGGTGGAGCCATTGCGCGCAACTCCAAGATGACACCAAAAGTTCCAAATCCCACAGCTCTGGAACTGTTATAGCTGGAGGACTGACATTTTCTACATTTGTGGTTGACATGATGTAGAACAAATATAATACAATAACACCAACTTTTTCTCAAGAATATCTTTATTACTGCTGTTCAAAAAAGACCTATCATTTCAGAGAATAAAAAAAAAACAACAACATTGAGTCATGTTTGAACTGATACAGCTTGGTCTGTGTTCTAGTCACCCAATTTTAATGTATATATTCAAAAACTAGAGGTTTTAGCTTTCAAATAATGTACTTGAGTTCCTAAGTTATTTGCTTTTCCATATGGGTATGCAAAATAGGCGAGGATTACCCAGAATGAGGTGGATATTAAGAGGTTAAGCTGCTTGCATCCAGTCATCAGGGACAGATTATTCTTGCTCTCTCCAGCCTGTGGTAAAAGTCTTTTTAGCATACCTGAGTGTTTCTGATTACCTGATTCTGAACCTGCCTATTCCTGTCTGAACAGTTTACCTGAACTGTCTTTGGACTCCTAGACCTCTGAGCCTGTCTGTTCCTGTTAAGATCTGTTTGCCAGACCTGTTTTTGGGCTCCTGGACCTCTGACTCTGCCTGGGGTACTCTGGGGGCCAACTGCTGTCTACTGTTGGGAGCCCACCGGCTGGATCCTACCTTGTTCTCAGGGCACTGACTGAATTTGCCAACCAGGTTAGTGACTCACATTCAAAGTTTTCCTCCGTTAGATTTATGCAGTCACTAACGTGTGTTTTCCTCCCTCCAGAGTTTCCTGACTCAGACGCTCTAGCCACTGCTACTCTCATCCACCATTTCTAAATAACAACTTTTTTAAATGATCCCACGGTCTGTCTTGCCTCGTAACTGTGTCCTTCTGTTTTGAATCAGGACACTTCAGTACTGTACATCGACAAATCCTACAGCAGGTAGAACCTTTAAGGATTTCTCAATATGAATTATTGCAAAGCATAAAAAGGCTTGTCCAGAAAAAGCTACCTTATTTTTTGAAACCTCTGGTTAAAGAATAAATATCTATGTTCTCATGGATTATTCACAGTTTAAGTGTTGATTTTACAAAAAGGCAGGAAACAGCTTCAAGAAAGTGACTCAGTCAAACTTGCCCATGTTGACGGTCGGCTGATAAATAAAACAGCTCTAGCTGTCACAAAGGGGACTGTTTTAGATTGTTATTGAGGACGAAATAATATAAAATCCCAACTAGTAAAGAATGGATCAAAGAAATGGCATTTTGGAGTTAACATAACCATGGAGACAGTTGAAATAATGGTCCATCCTCTGTAATAATTGTAGCACCTGTTCCCAAAAGCCATCAAACGACTGCTGCTTTGTTTCTTTTATACTAATAGAAAAAAACAGAGCATGAATCAAACCATAGTTTGTTTGCTTTTTAATTTTTGGGTTGTCAAGCAATAATGGATAAAATATTTCTTAAAGACCAAAACATGCATTTTCAAGCATAGATAAAACAGGAGTGCATCTTTTTCCACTTTAAACTGAGTCTCCTATGTGAGTTAAGAGACCACTGGGATAAAAAGAAGCAGTTGATACTTTGCAAATGAGCTCAGATAAATAGAGCTCGGCCTTTTATGTAATTACCTTTGGTATCATTAAATCTGGCCATGATGACGATTGTTACAAATAAAAAAATAAGAGCGAAGCCAGCCAATTAACACTATCCCGTTTGTAAGATATGGAGGTGAAGCATAATTTTGTGTGGTTTTGTTAAAAGCTACAGCGTGTAATAATCACAGGGATTTATTTACAGAAATGTATTATGCATTAGGGCAGACATACACTAAATTTTTTGCCCTTTCTGGGGGGGAATTTTCAGTCGTGCAAGAATTCTTTTTTTTTTTTTTTACTGGGCCGACTTTCAGCCTTATCTTGCATCCTGTGTTGTGTAATATACAGTAAAGGCTTAGTTTGATGTACCGTAATGTCAAACAAAGGAAAAGGGTTACATCTTAGTTTATGTGAATATCTGGTTTCAAACTCTTTTTATTGTTTTTTTTTATAATTTTTTTTTCTTCTCATTGATTCCCTCACAAACACACTCAGAGCTGTCTACTTGTGTTGGATCAGTCTCAGACATATTTTTTATTGTCAGTTACAAAAATAATCTGAGGCTTAACTGAATCACTTGTCAAAATTGAGATGTTTATTAGCAGTAGATGGTCCAACAAGGTGCCCAAATTAAATGCATTCGGCTCTTCAAAGTCTTGAAGTTGCCCACAGCAGCTTTAAGAGTCTGACACTAGTACAACCAAAGCTTTCTTTTGGCTTATACAATAAGTGCTTTGATTCTGAAGGGACT
Organism: Cyprinodon variegatus; assembly: GCF_000732505.1. Lineage (NCBI taxonomy): Eukaryota > Metazoa > Chordata > Actinopteri > Cyprinodontiformes > Cyprinodontidae > Cyprinodon > Cyprinodon variegatus. The sequence continues at coordinate 322,374 of NW_015151252.1, read as the reverse complement.
GACAAAAAAAAAAAAAAAGCTTAGAGACTCTGAAAAAGGAATATTCCACATCTGCTTTGGCCCACAGTGCAAAACAGACATGAAAGTTAATGACTCTAAAAACAGTCAATCAAGCTGCAGGCTGAAATTACAAAGAAAGAACATGAATCACAACATGTAAGAATCTCCACAAAATGTGACAGAAGATTTCTCTGCAAACATGTTTATCAAATATATTGATATATAATATCATATATATATAGATGGATATCTGTTTATTTTTGTTTTTTTTAAATAACAAAGGAAGCTTTATGGTGTGTTTCAACAAAACAAACAAACAAAAAAATCCTCAAATAATCAAACTACATACTTTTAAAAGGAGTGAGATGAAGTCTAGAAATTCTTTCTTAAATCATTATTTCTTTAATGTTTGAAGATATCTGATGATGGAAAACCATGTAGGTCAATGGTTTAACTTATGGTTTAACTTATCTCAACATATTTGTATTGTTATAGATTTGTGTAGCACTTCTGTTGTGAACCTGGTTATTATTTATTTACTCTTAACTTGTTTTTATGTACTGCACTTTGGTTACAATAGAAAAAAAGGTGATCGATAGATTGGTTGAAATTATATAAATGCAATTTATATTCCACAAGTTGCAAAGTAAAAAATGAAATTTGCTGACTGGATTGCAAGCTTTTTGGCCACCCTGGTAGAACAGATGATTCACCATGCAGGCAGCTTTCAACTGTTCCATACATGCAGCGTAAGCTGGTGTTAAAATGCTCTTCCTCTTCTTCTGCACCCCCACACTAAAATCCTGTTTCTCAGATTTACACGCCACAATTCTCCCAGGTTTTTCTCAAGTATTTTTCACACAGGCCAAGTATTAATGTCCCAGTGAGCTGTAGGGCTTTACTTTGTACCCAGCACTTGTTTCTTCAATTAGATCCCAGCAGGGTGGAGGGACTACAATGTTGTAGGCGCTGCAGGCCTTCTCCCACTCTTGCGGCTTCTTCACACACTCAAGAGTGGGTTGATGGGATTATAGGGACATGTGTTGGTTTGGGTGTAGTGCTGAGCATCTTGGTAGGGTCTCAGTCGTTATTTTCTTTCTTCAATCAAGTTAGATAACTGTCTGACAATATGAATCATATATATTTAATTTAAATGTAGCAGATATCAAACACACTCTTACATGCTGCATACATGCCCTGTGTTTGTTCAAGACGTTGAGACTGGTTCAGGAGGGAGTTCATGTTGGCATAATCTGCTTAATCTGATTGAGGGCATTCTCATCTTTACAGACTCAATAATTGATAGCACCATCTGCTCTGGAGCTGGTCCACCACAATGCAAAGAATTAGGTTACGACACCACAGGCTAATTTGCATTTTACCTTTGTTTGAGATAAAGAAGGATCATACAAGTCATTGAGAACTTATATTTCAGCATCAGCAGACTTAGAGCTCTAATTTGTTAGGTGTGAATGCTTGGGTTTGCGAACTGGTTTATATGTTTTTGTTTTTGTATGAACTAAACCACATCTACGTTTCTTATTATGTAATACAAAAACTAATTATGAGTCAAAAAAGCAATGTTGGACAAGTACAATGCTTACAAATGCTGATAGAGCTACCATCCAAACACTTTTGATTTGAGCTTAAAAACGTAATTACTCTGTTCTGAAGGGGAATTAGTAATTCAAAGTATTTTGGACATTTTCAAATAAATTTCAATTAAACTTCAGTTTATAAAAAAGGGTTTTTACTTGCTTTGGTTTTAGAAAAACCCCGTTTATCTATCTTGTGACAACTGTACTACAGTGAGAAAAGTAGTATTCTTGAAATGCAGAAGCTACAGGTCTTTCCGTCCGTCCATATTAATCCCATATTATAAGTACATGTTTATCTTATTGTTTTAACCATTTTTTAACCAACATCTTCCTGTTGTTTTTATATAGAATTAACATAATCTTCACCATTAAGAACCAGTTTTAGCTGCAGAGGGGTGCGCTGGACTCTATGGAACCATGTACTGTAAGGTCAGAGGGATTCATGTGTTCTGCAGTGCCATGACTGGAGATATGACTTATTTTATGTCATCATCTTCTTTCATTTATTCATATTACTTGCTAATAATATTTTATTCCCTATGACTGACCCTAAGAGTTAAAAAAAAATTAAATGGAGGTTCTACTTCCATTTTAAAGCAGACTCAGTGAAGCTTTATTACTGGGTCATTGCTATATTTTAGTCTGCAGCTAAAGTTCTGCACATATGAATAAACTGTGTGACTGTACCCTATGAAATGATCTGTGAACTAATTGGCTAAATTGATTTAAATGTCCAAAACAATCTCTGGTAGGGTGTCTTATGTTGTGGTCACATTCTGTGAGATAAACACTCCAAATCAAAAGCTGATGTTCCACCCTTTGTCGGAGGTTTTAGCTTTGCAAGGTTATAACAGTTTATGTGTCTTCTCTATAGTTTCAGGAAATAAAGAACATCTAAGGCCCCGTCCAC